>NC_041380.1:7366218-7377548 GCF_002162155.2 Triticum dicoccoides
TCAGAAACAAAAGACCTATCATGTCTTCTCGCAAAAGCCAAAGGCATACTCCTTTCCCGTGTAAATTCTGTTTTTTGAGGGTCGTTGGTTCATCACGTTTCCTATCTATCTATATCTATCTATCTATCTATCCATATCTATCTATCTATCTATCTATCTATCTATCTATTTATATATATATATATATATATATATATATATATAAATATATATATATATATACTAATTAGGCACTTTCTAAAAATTCTCACGTTAATTAGATTTTATGGGCCGTTAATCTGGTGGGACCAAATTATTACGGTGTAGATCGATTCACAGATGAAAAAAAACTCACGTGTTTTTTTATCATCTAAGAACTCTCACTTATTTAGAAATTAGGAGAAGTTTATCTCATGAGACCAAGCCTACAACCTACACGTACTTATCATCAGAAAATCTCCACGCACAGGATATTGGCACGGTGCTTGAGGCCAAATCTCTCACGTTTCTCTCTCAATCTCTCAGTTCTTTTTTTTCTCTCAATCTCTCACGTCTCTCTCTCAATCTCTCAGTTCTCCTTCATCTCCAGAATCCTTGCCATGGCTGCTGCCCAACAGCCCAATCTCCCACATCTCTCTCTCAATCTCTCAGATCTCCTTGATCTCCAGAATCGCTAATCATCTCTCTCTCTCTCAATCTCTCAGGTCTCCCTGATCTCCAGAATCCTTGCCATGGCTCCAGCCCAATTGCTGAGTCATGAGACGTTCTCCGCAATCTTTTCCAAATCGCTAATCCGTTTCTTTGGACGTGGATCTATCAATTCCAAACAGACGGATCCATCAACATCTCTAGCCGGCAGATTTGGCAGAAAACGAGCTCAGAGATTTCCTGACAGCGGAGGAAGAGGCCGCAAGGTACAAAAACGAGCTCAGAGATTTCCTTTTTTTTTTTTGCGAAAGGAGCTCAGAGATTTCCTGTACAAAAGAGCACAAGGCACCTCAAACTCTAGGTTGGTTCGCTGGATACCCTATAACACAGAAGTCAATCCCACGCTGCTGGCCAAGTAGATGATGCACAAGTAGACGATGCTTAGCACTCTATGTATCTCCCAACAGCTGTGCAAGTACACAATCTTGGTGGCTTGATCTATTCTCCTCGGCTGCAGGTGCAGACACGCACATGGGAACCCATGCCTCTCCTCGGCTGCAGGCGCAGACACGCACATGGGAACCCATGCCCCTGTTCTCGATGTTATACCCAGCCATTGCGCAGAATTTTTCGGTAAAACAGCCATCACTCAGATTGAAAAAGGAAAGATCCATTGTTGTACTTCATGTACAGGTTGTAGTTGTCAGAGGTCGTCCTGTTGTTTTGGAGGGCCTGAAGATCGGTTCAAATCAATGAAGCAAGATGGTCAAGGGTGATGCCCTGCTGCCAAAGGCTTCAACGACATTGATGCAATACCTTGCATGCAGGTCTCCAATAATTTCATCTCTTTACCAGTAATAGTTATGTTAATATTCTTTTGTATTCCTGTTTGAACCAACGGAAGGGGCATGCATATTGATTCCTAAGATCATCTACTGACTCAGTGTTAGCTAATAGTTCTGATATTTGTGTTCCACATTCAGACAAACTAAGGAGGATAAAATTTAATGGTAAATGATACATTCAGAGGCATAATCATGGCATCAGGGTGTGGAGAGTAATGGAGTCTGTTACTGTATAGCACCAGGTCGAGAGACTTCTCACAGATGCATCTACGGGGGAGATATAGCTCTTTTTTTAAAGGTAGCAACCGTTCAGGCTGGGCTCTAGCTTGGTTGCAGTAGGAATGATCCAATTATTATCATACAATCTTGAATGGTACAAACTTCTCTTTTGTTTTCAATATACTACCTTTTGTATTAAGCTAGGATGAGTATACAATATATTCTTGTGATTCTTGGAAGTGTTGAATAAATATATGCCTATACTTACATTCATATAAAGTAAATGTAGATCCATAGATTTGTTATTCAACCTTTAGGTGTAGATTGAGTTATTCGTGCAGAACTGATAGATAATAGTTAGTATACCTTATCGAATGTTGTTTTATTGTTAATATTTCAGAAGGTGATTAGACACAAGATCCGCTAAGTATCACATAATCATATTTAAATAACTGTTGTATGTGTCAGGTGAATACATATCTTCTAAGGTTTCTCGAGGAGAGATTATGCTCGATTGATTTCATACTAGCAAATATGCCCGTGCGTTGCAACGGGAGACAAAAAATTATGGCTAACCAACTAAGTATGACTCAATATTCTAATATATGAGCGTACTCTATTTTAATAAAGTGGCTCACCATGTTGTCATTCTCATCCTAGCCGATGATGGTCGCGATGTCTACGTGGTCATAATGCATTCGATGCGGTAAATCCCAAGGCTATGAGTTTGCCAGTGCATACCACACTTGTCATTATGTTGCGCAAGGAAACGTTTAAAACTTTAAAAACAAATCTCACCACGAACTACACCCAACGCCAAGACATATAAAGACTTACGAAAAACTAATCAAATCCTAGACATAAAATACTTTTGAATCAGTGAACAGTTTTTCGAATCGACAAACATTTTTTTTGAAATTTTTGATTTTCTCAAAATCATGAACATTAGTGTTTTTACAAAAAAAACGTACAAACCGGTTTTGAATTCATTAACAGTTTTTGAACCAACGAACATTTTATGAATCGATGAATTTTTTGAAAATTGGGAACAAATTTGAAAAACAAATGTTTATTTTTATTTTTGTGAACATTTGTTTGCGGGAATTTGTGAACATTTTCTAAATTGTCATGAACATTTTTTTTCAGATTCCTGAATATGAACATGATTTATTTCCCGACCATTTTTTCCAAATTGTGATTTATTTATAATTTTGCAAACAGTTTTACAAAACTACCAACATTTTTTGAATCTGCAAAAATTTTATGATTTTCATTTTTTTTGAATTCACATATATTTTATGATTTCTCAAAATTGTTTTTTGAAAAATCGCAACTTTTAGAATATTAAAATCCCGAATTAATTGAAAGAAGAAAGAAAATAGAATGAGAAAAGAAAATACAAATAAAATAAAATAAAACAAACAGGGCAGCGAAGCCCCGCACATGGGCTGGCCCATCAACGCATACATGCATGAGAAAAGAAAGATGTACATTGTGGAGGCTGGGGATCAAACCGTGGTCTAGTCATTAGAGGAGAGATCCGCCAACCAGTCTACTGCCTATCGTTTCGTGACTTCTACTCATCGCGGCTCTGTAAAATAACAAAGGAGACGGCGACTTTTGGTCTGAAAAATTAAATCATTTTCTCACTTACGGGTGGCATTGGTGGGTAATATTTACCAACTTAAAGGGTAATTTTAATGACGGGCGACCAGAAGCGATAGCCGCTTTATTAATAGGTAAAGATATTGCTTTCATCCTGTTTGACTCGATCGATCTAATGCATGCCACCAGGTCATATGGTCAGCGAGGGTATGTTGTGGAACATGGGGCATGGTTGCCAGCTTGCACATGCTAATTTCAATATGTTATCAGGGTGGTCCCCTTCAGTTTTCTTATGTGATCTTTGGTTTCAATCATTTTGTATCCCTGGAACTTGCTACTACTATTGCAATTGATATCTTCACGAGACATAATTAGCTAGGATCTTGCTTTAGGTTTACATAAGCATAATCACGCAGAAAATAACGTAAGATGTTTAAATGTCAGAGCATAATAGCTTTAATTATCATTTTGTTATTCAGAGGCTTGATGAAGTTAGACTATTAGTACAAAAATGTTTGTTTTTTCCTGTTGAAATTTCTTTCAAATGTGGCACATGTAATATTTTCTGTTGTGTTCTTATCTTTCTGCATGGCAATTCATTCTGATAGATCAGCAATTTATCTTCCATTATAGAGGGCATTGAACAAAAAATAAATTGTCTTGGTCACTTAGAATCTGAATAAGTTACTTATTATTACTTCAATTAAATAATGTAGTCCTACATATTATCATGTAGTAATTGAACTTATTCTGAGGAACAAGTTTGTAAGTGCATAAGTAACAACTGAATATGGGGATATGGCTGATTAGCGCGACACTCTGCCACGAAAAAGATGAGATTTCACAAACTGACATGGTCCTAAACAAGAGTCGTAGACAATTATTTGGTACATATGATTATTAGTACATACGAACTTCTTGACATCAGCGGCAGTGACACCTTCTCCAGCCTTGGGAACGCCGTTCTTGACGACATACCATAGGTCGACATCAATGGCTTCAAGATGCATGCGCATCTTATTCTTCCAGTAGGGATATTCAGTTCCATTGAAGACGGGGCACGCAGCGGAGACTTTAATTATCCCTGCAGTCGACATATCTAAAACTCCAGGTGGTTAAAACGAATCACACAGAACAAGGGAGTACCTTACTCTGATACCAATTGAAAGTGCTAGTGATCGACTAGAGGGGGGGTGAATAGGCGATTTTTATGACAGTCTTCAAAACATGTAAGTTTCGAAGACAAACGATAGAAATAAACCTATTACCATACAGCGGAAGGTAGACTACTCTAGGCAAACCATAGTCATGTATTCAATGAAGTAAGCACAATAACTAATGGCAGCTAGGCAGTAAGGATCAGGTAGGAAGATATTGTGAAGACAAATAGATAAAGCAAATAGGCATTGACTTCACAAGAGCCACCAGTAAATAAAGAGATGAGAAGGATAGAACCAGTGTGCGTAACGAAGACAAAGGTTTGGTAGACCAGTTCCAACTGCTGTGACAGTTGTACGTCTAGTTAGGGCAGATAGATATTTAAACCTGAGGACACACAGTCCCGGACACTTAGTCCTGAGCACGCAGCTCAGAACACTTAGTCCTCTCCGTATTCCCCTTGAGCTAAGGTCACACAGACCCCTCCCAATCACTCTGGTAAGTCTTCAAGGTAAACTTCCAAACCTTCACAGAGTTCGTTCACTGGCGATCCACAATGACTCTTGGATGCTCAGAACGCAACGCCTAACCGGCTGGAGGATTCACAGTCCTCAAGTGTAATAAGTCTTCAGATCACACAGAAAAGAAGACTTAAGTGATGCCTAACACTCTTTGGCTCTGGGTGGTTAGGGCTTTATCCTCTCAAGGAATTCTCTCTCAAATGCTTCGAGGTGGGTTGCTCTCAAACGACAAAAGTCGTACTTTAACTCTGAGCAGCCAACCGTTTATGGTTGTAGGGGGTGGGCTATTTATACCCACTAGGCAACCCGACCTGATTTGTCCGAAATGACCATGGGTCACTAAGGAACTGACACGTGTTCCAACGGTCAGATTTCAAACACACACGACAACTTTACTTGGGCTACAAGCAAAGCTGACTTGTCCGACTCTGGACAAGATTCGCTCTCATAGTCTTCACTCAAAGACATAGTATTTTGGTTAAGCATCACTTCAGTCATTCTGACTGGTTCTCTTGGACCCCACTTAACAGTACGGTGGTTCCTATGACTCAACAAAGAAGAAGAAGAAGAACGAAAGATCTAAGTCTTCGTGCTCCATAGTCTTCATGCGATGTCTTCTCTTGTCATAGTCTTCAATGTGAATGTCTTCACATACCACCTTTGACTTCAATGTCTTCATTCATTTTTAGGGGTCATCTCTTGTAGGAAAATCGAATCAATGAGGGACTTCTACATGTGTTATCCTGCAATTCTCACAAACACATTAGTCCCTCAACTAGGTTTGTCGTCAATACTTCAAAACCAACTAGGGGTGGCACTAGATGCACTTACAATCTCCCCCTTTTTGGTGATTGATGACAAACTAGTTGAAGTTTTCAACGAAAAATATAATATGTGAAATTGTAAAGGATAAGGAATTGTCTTCATAAGTTGCAAGGGCTCCCCCTGAAGATGTGCATATAGGTAATTTGCTTTTGGAATGCAAATGCACATGGCAGGTTGTACTTATGGAGATCCTCTTCAACTTATGATGACAATTCATTATGCATGAAGGTATGTGAAGATAATGACATGCATAATGAAAAATGGACGTATGCAAAATGATCTAAGTGCGGAATTTATAGTCGCACATGCGGGATTTATCATCGCATCACAAAATAGCAAATAAGTAGCAGACGACCATCGAGTTTAAGTGTTACAACTCAAAGAACCAAATGTATCAAACCAAGAGTTGTAAGCACTAGGCAAAACATAAAGTAACCGCCCATATTGACCCGCTTGAAGACTATCAAACTCATATGCTTCTCCCCCTTTTGTCAGTGAGGACCAAAAAGGTTTGAAGACATAGAGCATCTACTCGTTCCCACGAAGAGTACGTGAAGCCGCAGGGTCATCGGTGGTGTTCGGCGGTGCAGAAGAACCTGGGGCAGTGTCGAGGCATGCAGAAGTAGGGGGCGGTGAAGTGGCATCATCTTCGTCCTCGATCACTCTGGCATTCACAGTTGCCGCAGAGGAAGAGAACTCAAAGTATTCAAGAGACGGAGTTCGTCGCAGCACAGTTCTTCGGGGAGGTGTGGAGTCAAACTTGAAACGTTCAGGGAAGCCATCCTCGTGAAGATCATCCTCAGAGCACATAAGCGTCAGCCCTTTCCATGTATGCCGACAGGTGTCATGGGCAACAAAGGCATTCTTGGTGGCAAGATTGCGAATACGGTTGACATCCACCAAGAGGCTTTGCATTTGGCTCTTCAGCCAGTCGTGATGCCTATCCTATTTCTGATGAAGAGCCACCAGAAGCTCTCGGTCATTGAGAACACGAGATCGCTTCTTGGGTCATTGGGTAATAGTGCTTTCAGTGGCTTCAGTAAGGGCACGATGAGGTGCACGTGTAGTACCAGCCAGAGGATAAACACGAGTGACTGCTTCAACTCCTTCAATGTTCTGAGTGAAACTTTGATGGTCCGCATTCTGAAGACTAAGAGGTTCCTTGGCAGGCTCTGGATAAATGGCTTCAACGGACATATTCACATCAGGCAGAAAGATCCGATGATTGCGAGCAGATGGCTGATATGAGATAGCTGAGTGGAGTTTAATCAGCCGCATAATCCATGGAGCGTAGAACTTCAAGCCAAAAAGATCAGATCCTGATGCAGCAAGTTGGCGGGTGAAGAAGTCTTGTGCATTGAAGCATTTGCCATGAAGAATATAGAAGACCAAAGTCTTCATTGCACCTTCCAGCTTTGCATGTGGAGAATGTCCTTTGATGGGCCAGAGAGTTCGCCGTATAATGTGATAGATAGTCCTTGGCAGATACTCCAGGTCATCAACAAAGAACTCCTTAGGATATGTAGTGTCTTGTGGCAAAGGCTTCATCATACTGAGCATCTGACTCATGTTCGGTTCAGACTTCTAAAAGATGCTCTCCATAGCAAGCTGACAGCCAGGTTCATAGAGATCTCCAGGAGTGGGCAGACCAGTGAGCTCAATGATATCAAAGGCTTTGGCTTCGTGATGAACATTTCCTGTCATCCACTCCAGGACCCAAGTCTTCGGATCTCTGTTGTAACCACGTATGTGAAGTGTGGCATAAAATTGGAGCAGCAACTCTTCGTTCCAGTGCTCTTGGTCAGTGATGAAAGGCAGCAATCCAACCTCTTTGAAGCAATCCAGAGCTTCTTCCAAACAGGGCAGACTAGCTATGGCTTTGGTGTCAAGACGCATATGTGGGAAGATGCTACCTTGATTGTACAGAATGCAGGAGTAATAGCTTCGCTGCGGATAGCTCCAGAATCGATCAGAAGATATTCGTTCCCTTGAGTAGGGGTTCTTGGAGCTATTGAAGAAGGTGTTGTCTGCTTTGAAACCATTGACATTAAAGGATCCAGGTGCTGATGCAGGACCTGGAAACCTGGGCAACCTTGGCATTGGCTTCTGTACCTGAGGCCTATGCTTAATATGATAGTCAAACTGAGGACCAGCAGTAGGTGCAGGAACAGAAGCAGTAGCATCATTGGCTTCGCTGACTTCGGGTTCTTGGGTTGGTGTAGGCTCCACATTTGCTTCAGCCATGACAGCGTCAGTGGCTTCATTGGTGTTGGTGGTGACAGCCTCAAGATTTTCTACCTCCACTTAATGAGCTGGAGGGTCGGGCACAGACACGTTCTCCTCGAGAACAGCTTCGTCAATCGTTGGGGGAGTAGGGACACGTTCTTCTTCTTGGGTGTCATCAGCTGATGCAGCCGAAATGTCTTCAGCAGTTTTAGCCTCAGACTCGGAGACTTGAGACCTTGGTCCTTTGCGAAGCCTGCGTAATGCTGGCGACGCCTTTGGAGATGGAGTTGGTTTGGCCTCAAGGTCATCTTCCTCTTCTTGCCGGGGTGGTGTGACTTATTGTTGTGGGTGATCATCCCATGATGCATCCTGAGCAATTGGCGTCAGAGGACGACCAATGCCGATGAGTTCACTGTGAGTAAGCACAGGCGATGATACCTGTTGGTGCTCGATCTGAGGAAGAACTACATCATCTTCAACATTGTCATGGTGACCAATGTCTTCAGCAGCGGTGGGATCAGCTGCTGGAATGTCTTCAACTTCATCAGCCTCTGTGGAAGCAGGCTCATGGACAGTCAGTTGACGCTTTTGATGTTCAGCGGCAGGGCGAACCATGGAGATAGGTTCAACAATTAAGGGCTCTGTGGGAGCATCCCGTTCCTTCTTGGTCTTCCACTTCTTCTTGGAGGGAGCGGCATCAGAGGCTTCAGGATTTTTCCTCTTTCTGGCCTCAGCCTCAGCAGTCCTCGTCTTCTTTAGATCTGAAGCGGTTGACCTGACCTTTGGCTTCGAGCCAGTCAATGGGAAGACAATGGGATGTGCTTCCTGCCTTGGTGCATCGGGTTCGGCAACAGTGGGCTTCTTCTTCTTCTTAGCAGCCATTCTGGGATCAATGCCCGGACGCCCAAGGGCCTTGTGCTTCTCAGCCTCGTTGTAGGCTTGCACACACTTGTCAGTCAGGCTCTTCATGCGCTCACGAGAATCTTGAGCTTCTGCACATTTCTTGAGAAAGGCTTCTTTGAGCTCGTGCAGCATAATCTTGAAGTTCTTCACCTCTTGCACGCTGAGCTTGGCCATATGCTTCTTGAACTGAGCTTTCTCAAAGTCAATCTTCTGCTTCAGTTCAACGATGTGCTGGGCGATAGCTAACTCTGAAACAATGGCGCCATGGAAGGCAACACTAAGGCCAATGGGAAGTTGCAGATCTTCAAAGATGAGGTTGGGCGTGTCAAACCACTCGTCGATGAAGTCGTGTATGATTGCCACGTCAAAGAGAGGCAAATTGTTGAAGATTTCTGCTTCTTCTTTACTCTTGATTGGTTGCTCAAGAGCGTCATCTGCAAGATCTTCATCGCTGGATAGATCAATGACGTCATTGCGCAAAATAGCAGCAGCAGTCAGTTCTTGGCTGGTGTGTGGCAGAGGCATCTTGACTCTCGGGGGCTTGGAGATGCGTGACAGATCTTCAGACTGCACACTGTCTTCAGGAGGTGCAGTAGCCAGTGGCTTCGCCCGTGAGATTATTGGTGCTGAGGCAGGCTTTGAAACTTTAGGTTGCTTCAGTTTCTTTGGTGTCGGTGCTGCAGGCGCTTCGTCAGATTCAGCGTCATGTGCAGGCTCATCCACAGTTGTCCCTTGAACCACGATATGAGTGATGAGACATTCCAGGTTATAGAAGGGCCCAACAAGATTGGGTTCAGCTTTGCGGGTGCCATCAGCACGGGGACCAGAGGGACCAGGGTTGAAGTCAAGTCCCAATGACTTCTTGTTCTGCTTCGCCGAGTTCTTGGCAAACTGGAAGTTGCGCTTGAACAGATTGTCGTCACGACACCATAGTAGTGACGATGGGTGTGCATCTGTAGGTTGTGGTCCTCGGACCATACAGGGATAGAAGCCTTGATCAATGGCTTCGTCTCTGGACCAAGGTTGAAGATTTTTGTATAGTATGTCTCCCCAAGGTCGCTTGATGGCATTTTTCTCAGCATATTCCTGGGTCACAAAACGATATTTGAACCATTGTTCTACCCAATATCTTCGAATCCATTGGATTCGGCTCTTGCACTGATTGTAATCCTATTCAGGATCTGTCTTGTATAGCTCTGAGAGGTCATCAGGCAAATCTCTTGATGTTCCCCCACGACGCTGTCTGCCACCCTTCCTTACTAATTTATCTGCAGCCATGAACTTCAAACTGAATGGCTTCAACACGTTCAAAGGCCTCAAAGGCTTTCGCTTGCTGGACAAACAGGAACTGGCTTCGGGAGAATTTATATGATGCTGTAAGAATTCTGCAAATGAATGCAGACTATGATAACCAAGTGATTCTCCCATGGACATGTACCTGTGACAGCATTAAGGTGCGAGGGCAGGGGAAGAGATCATATGCATTCTCAGAAGATTTTGAAAATAAATCAGTTTAGAAGACATTGACCTCATCGTGCGAAGACATTCACTCATAGATAAAGAGTTGGTTCCAGATTTGTACGAATCCATGGATCAATACAAGTGAGGAATATAACTACTTTGTGAAGCATAAGTGAACATTCTAGGCATATTATGAGATGCAGTATGAAATAGATCCAACTCGTGTGAATAGAAACTTCTTGTGGCAAAAAGTGATGAATCTATAGGATCAAAGGGGCCGTAATAAGAAAGTTTTATTTACCACATAATGAACTGCTAGATGGAGTGGAAGAGGAGGCCGAGCAGTTCAATCGTCCGTGCCCTAACTTGGCGACGGAGGACACCTACGGCAACGGCGGACAAGACGATGTCCGCGGCCGGCATGAAGATAACGTCGGAGAGGTTGCGGCAGCTAAGCGCTTCGTCACCGACGTCGTCGAGGGCTAGCAGTGGCGCTAGGGTTCGTGCGAGAGTGGAAAAAAGGACAATGACTGTGGTGAGGCGTGTATTTATAGGGACAGGGACGGCACAGTGTTATTACATAGGTGCCCCTGGTGATTAACATCTAAAGGACACGTGGCCATCATGCAACATATCGGAGGTTGTTCCAAGTTCCCACGCACGCCTGGATTGTCGGGTGGTCGTTCCCACTTCTCCGGGTTTCCGGTGAAGGAATTAGCATTGAAAGCGGACTTAATGTTTGTCTCTGTATCTTCTGCTGACAAGGACGTAGAGAAGACATTCGACAGTTTCAAGAGAATGCATATGATTTGGAGAGATAGATTCTAAGATAGAAAGCATGGAGAGGTTAGGATCCGATCACATTCACTTAGTTCAAAAGATTCAACAAGAAGACATAGCTATAAGTGAATGCTGTAGAGGACAGAACACTAGTATATAT
>NC_041380.1:7377990-7424710 GCF_002162155.2 Triticum dicoccoides
ATATATATATATATATATATATATATATATATATATATATATATATATATGACCAACATAATGAAGATAATCATGAAGACAAGTTGAGAATGAAGACAATCAAAATGTGAAGACATAGCAAATGTAACGCCATGGGAAAAACACTTCAGACAGAAGAATTTGGTGGTGGCATTACCCACCGTATTGGAAGTATTAGACCCAGACACGGCGCACAATTATCGTGGCGCTCCAAAGTCAAATTCCGCATTAATGTATTCACACTTAGAATGTATGTCTTCATTGATTGAAGATATACTTTATTTTGTGTATTGCACATCTAAGTCATCAATATGCATAAGTGTTAGGATGTGTGCCTGATCACAGGACATTTGAGGAGTCCAAGATATTTAGCTCACACCGTAACTTGCAAAATCTCTTCTCATCCAAGGGCTTGGTGAAGATATCTGCCAATTGCTCTTCAGTGTTGACGTGTATGATATCAATATCTTCCTTCACAACATGATCTCTGAGAAAGTGCTGATGAATTTCAATGTGCTTTGTCTTCGAGTGCTGAACTGGGTTGTTGGCAATCTTGATGGCGCTTTCGTTGTCGCAGTAGAGTGACACTTGCTTCAGATGAATGCCATAGTCTTTGAGTGTTTGCTTCATCAACAGAAGCTGAGCGCAGCAAGATCCAGCAGCAATGTATTCAGATTCAGCAGTGGAGAGAGATACACAGTTCTGCTTCTTTGAAGACCAACATACAAGTGATCGTCCCAGAAAATGACATGTACCTGATGTAGACTTGCGATCCACCTTGTCACCAGCATAATCAGCATCCGAGAATCCAACCAGATCAAACTCTGAGCCCTTTGGATACCATAATCCTAGAGTTGGGGTGTAAGCCAAATATCGAAGAATTCGCTTCACAGCTAAGTGATGCGATTCCTTTGGTGCCGCTTGGAGTCGAGCACACATGCAAACACTAAGCATAATATCTGGCCTAGATGCACATAGATAAAGCAAAGAACCAATCATGGAGCGTTATACCTTTTGATCGAACTCTTTACCATTGTCGTCGGGACCCAAATGATGTTTGGCAGGCATTGGCGTAGTGAAGCCTTTGCAGTCTTGCATACCAAACTTCCTCAGGCAATCTTTGAGATACTTCTCTTGAGATATAAAGATGCCGTTGCGTTGCTGACGTATTTGAAGACCAAGGAAGAACTTCAGCTCACCCATCATGGACATCTGATATTCCTCTTGCATCATATATCCAAACTCTTCACTGTATTTCTGATTGGTGCAGCCGAAGATAATGTCATCCACATATATTTGGCACACAAACAGTTCACCATCATATGTCTTTGTGAAGAGAGTGGGGCCAAGGGAACCAGATTTGAAGCCTTTGCTCTTCAGGAAGTCTTTGAGTGTGTCATACCAAGCCCGAGGTGCTTATTTGAGGCCATACAGTGCCTTGTTGAGTTTGTACACCATGTCAAGATATTTTGGATCTTCAAAGCCAGGCGGTTGTGCAACATACACATCTTCTTCAATCTTGCCATTGAGAAAAGCACTCTTCACATCCATTTGATATAGAAGTATGTTATGATGATTTGCATAGGCCAGCAGTATGCGTATGGCTTCAAGTCTAGCCACAGGAGCAAATGTTTCATCGAAGTCAATCCCTTCAACTTGAGTGTATCCTTGAGCAACGAGACGAGCTTTGTTTCTGACAACTTGACCATGCTCATCTTGCTTGTTGCGGTATATCCATTTTGTGCCTATTATATTGTGCTTCTAAGGATCAGGACGCTTAACCAGTTCCCATACATTATTCAGCTCAAACTGTTGAAGCTCTTCTTGCATAGCTTGAATCCATTCAGGTTCCATGAAGGCTTCTTCAACTTTCTTGGGTTCAGTTATTGAGACGAATGCGAAGTGCCCACTGAAATTTGCTAGTTGCGTTGCCCTTGAACGAGTGAGTGGACCTGGTGCATTGATGCTATCGATTATTCTCTCAATCTGTACTTCATTTGCAACACGAGGATGTACAGGACGAAGATTTTGCTCATGCTGATCATTGTCATTGTTAGAGGGATTGTCTTCAGACTGAGCATTGTCTTCAGGTTGTTCAGGTGTGGAGATGATAAGTTCCTCTTCAGGTTGAGCTTCAGAAGGTATGATTTCTCCAGTTCCCATAAGTTTGATTGATTCACTGGATGGAACTTCATCTAGCACATTTGGCAGGTGCTCTCTTTGTGAGGCGTTAGTCTCATCGAACCGCACAACCACTGTTTCAACCACTTTATAATGAAAGAGATTGAAGACCCTGTAGGAGTGTGAATCCTTTCCATATCCAAGCATAAAACCCTCATGTGCTTTTGGGGCAAATTTTGAAGTATGATGTGGATACTTGATCCAGCACCTGGCGCCAAATACTCTGAAGTAACTGACATTTGGCTTCTTGCCAGTAAGGAGCTCATAGGATGTCTTGTTCAGAAGCTTGTGAAGATAAACGCGGTTGATGATATGGCATGCAGTGTCAATGGCTTCAGGCCAGAATTTTCTTGGAGTCTTGTATTCATCAAGCATCGTCCGAGCCATCTCAATAAGTGTTATGTTCTTGCGTTCGACGACACCATTCTGCTGTGGCGTGTACGGAGCTGAGAATTCGTGTGTGATGCCCAAAGTATCAAGATATGTATCAAGGCCAGTGTTCTTGAATTCAGTGCCATTGTCACTTCTGATGTGCTTTATCTTGGCGCCATAGTTGTTCATTGCTCGATTGGCGAAGCGTCTGAAGACATCCTGCACTTCAGTCTTGTAAAGGATTATATGCACCCAAGTATATCTTGAATAATCATCAACAATGACATAGCCATAGAAACAAGCAGTAGTAGTGAGAGTTGAGTAGTGAGTGGGACCGAAAAGATCCATGTGTAGCAGTTCGAAGGGTTGAGTCGTTGTCATGATTGTCTTCGAGGGATGCTTGGCCCTCGTCATCTTTCCTTCTTGATAGACACCTCATAAGTGATCCTTCTTGAACTTGACGCCCTCGATGCCTATGACATGCTTCTTCCTTGCAAGGGTGTGCAGGTTCCTCATGCCAGCATGCCCTAGCCTTCGATGCTAGAGCCAGCATTCAGAAGCTTTTGCTAGAAGACATACTGCAAGTTGTGGTCCTGCTCAGAAATCTACAACATACAAATCATCTTTTCGATACCCTTCAAACACTAGAGACTTGTCAGATTCCATCAGTACAAGGCAACAATATTTTCCAAACATCACAATCATGTTTAAATCACAAAGCATTGAGACAGACATTAAGTTGAAACCAAGGGATTCAACAAGCATGACTTTATCCATGTGTTGATCCTTTGAGATTACAACTCTACCTAGACCTAATACCTTGCTTTTACCAGTGTCAGCAAATGTGATGTGACTTTTGTTTGATGGACGTAAAGTTGAGTCCATGAGAAGGCTTCGCTTGCCAGTCATGTGATTTGTACACCCACTATCAATAATCCATTCTGAAGCAGTTGGTGTCGTACCCTACAGTGAAGTTAGGGAGATAGGCTTCACGAAGAGAATTGTGAAGCAAAAACATTTGACGAACCAGTGGATTATTAAAGCTTAGATCGAGGTTAGGACTGATAGGGCAAGTTACAAGAGATTCAGAAACAAAGTACATAGTAAGACCATTTGGGCATTTGATCTTGCGCCCTACAAGATGTTTAAGGTCCCCAGCAATAGTGTCAGACGATTTTGGTTTTCGGCTGGAGACCTTTCCCTGCAAAAGAGAGTTAAGCTTTCTTAGCCACCTACATTTTCAGGGGTGGCTTCGAAGCGATAAGTCTAAGTGCAGCATCTGAGAACTTTGGCTTTGGAGCCCTAGCAAAAATTATTGCAGGTGGACAATAGTATTCATAAGGATAAGCAGAATAGTTCTTGGTCTTGTGAACATGGCGGTTTGATGAACCGCGCTCATATTCATAGGCCTGAGTATGGCTTCCCTGCAAAACATTTGCGTTAGTGTGACTCAGGTGAGTCCTCTGTCTGTATGAAGCCTTTGGACCGTATGAAGCTTGTGGTCTGGGGTTTGTCTTCTTCACTTGTGCTGTCATGATGACATTCACAGGGAGATTCTCCAAACACCTTTTCGGCACCCAGATCTTCTTCATAGGCGGTCCATTCGTGCAGTTAGTACCAATGTACCTGGCAAACACTTCACCATTCTGATTCTTAAACAGTTTATAGTTTGCATCAAAGGACTCATCAATAGCAATGGGATTAGCACAAGTGAAACCAGATAGAGTGGATGGATCTGCTGAAGGTTCCTTTGCAGCAACCCATGTGGTTTTGGGATACTGCTCAGGTTTCCAGTAAGACCTATCAGCATTCATTTTCCTTACGAACCCAACACCCTCTTTGTTAGGGTTTCGGTTCAGGATCTGCCTTCTGAGGACATCACATAGTGTCTGATGCCCATTGAGACTTTTGTACATCCCTGTTTCAAGTAGTGTCTTCAACCTAGCATTCTCATCAGCAATAGCAGCGGTGTCCTCAGCAGAGGGGTTAGTTTCCACATCAACAGTTGAAGATATTGCAACAGTAGTAGCAGTAGAGCATTCAGCAACAGAAGTAGCATTATCACGCTCAATACATTTAAGACATGGTGGTTCAAATCCTTCCTGAGCTGAACTGATCTGTTCGGCGCGAAGTGACTCATTTTCTTTTTGAAGATCTTCATGAGCCGCTCTCAATTTCTCAAGATCTTGCTTCCTTTGAAGATAATCATAGGAAAGCCTTTCATGAGCTGTTGAGAGCGTTTCATGACGACTTTCAAGTTCCTCATACTTAACATGAAGATTTTTTATGTCTTCAATTAAGGATTGAGATCGAGTCATTTCAGCTTCTAACAAATCATCGCTTTTGTCTAACAGTTTTTGAATGTGTTCCATGGTTTTGTGTTGTTCAGTTGCAATTTTAGCAAGTGTTTTGTAGCTGGGTTTGGAAACACAATCAGAGTAATCGTCACTAGATGTTTGATAGTGAGTAGTGCGTGTGTTTACCTTGGCACCACGTGCCATGAAGCAGTAGGAGGGAGTGGAGTAGTCCTTATCGTTTGCATCGATGTCGGTGATGAAGTCATTTTCTTCAGTGTTGAAGATGGACTTGGCAACGTATGCTGTAGCCAGACTTGCAGCGCTAGAATCGGACTCCTCCTCAGACTCCACCTCCGCCTCCTCAGAAGCGGACTCATCCTGAGAGTCCATTTCCTTGCCAACAAATGCACGTGCCTTGCCAGATGAGCTCTTCTTGTGTGATGAAGACTTGGAAGAAGATTTTGAGTATTTCTTCTTCTTCTTGTCGTCAGAGTCATACTCCTTGCTCTTCTTCTTCTTGTTGTTCTCATTGTCCCACTATGGACACTCAGAGATGTAGTGGCCAGGTTTCTTGCACTTCTGACATGTTCTCTTCTTGTAGTCATGAGCAGCAGCTTCATCATTCCTTGAGCTTGATCGTGAAGACTTTCTGAAGCCTTTCTTCTTGGTGAATTTTTGGAACTTCTTCACAAGCATAGCAAGCTCCCTTCCAATGTCTTCAGGATCATCAAAACTGTTGTCAGACTCTTCTTCAGATGAGGAGACAGCCTTTGCCTTCAAGGCACGAGTTCGCCCATAGTTGGGACCATAGATGTCTCTTTTCTCAGAAAGCTGAAACTCGTGTGTGTTGAGCCTCTCAAGTATGTCAGACGGATCGAGTGTCTTGAAATCAGTATGTTCTTGAATCATCAGGGCTAGGGTGTCAAACGAACTGTCAAGCGATCTCAGGAGTGTCTTGACGACTTCATGCTTGGTGATCTCAGTAGCGCCGAGGGCTTGAAGCTCATTTGTGATGTCAGTGAGTCGATCAAACGTGAGCTGGACATTCTCATTGTCATTTCTCTTGAAGCGGTTGCGAAGGACACTGATTCTCTGATCTCTCTGGGTTGAGACGCCTTCGTTGACCTTGGATAGCCAGTTCCAGACTAGCTTAGATGTTTCCAAGGCACTCACGCGGCCATATTGTCCTTTGGTTAGATGACCACAGATGATATTCTTGGCAGTAGAGTCCAGTTGAACGAACTTCTTGACATCAGCGGCAGTGACACCTTCTCCAGCCTTGGGAACGCCGTTCTTGACGACATACCATAGGTCGACATCAATGGCTTCAAGATGCATGCGCATCTTATTCTTCCAGTAGGGATATTCAATTCCATCGAAGACGGGGCACGCAGCGGAGACTTTAATTATCCCTGCAGTCGACATATCTAAAACTCCAGGTGGTTAAACCGAATCACACAGAACAAGGGAGTACCCTGCTCTGATACCAATTGAAAGTGCTAGTGATCGACTAGAGGGGGGGTGAATAGGCGATTTTTATGACAGTCTTCAAAACATGTAAGTTTCGAAGACAAACGATAGAAATAAACATATTACCATAAAGCGGAAGGTAGACTACTCTAGGCAAACCATAGTCATGTATTCAATGAAGTAAGCACAATAACTAATGTCAGCTAGGCAGTAAGGATCAGGTAGGAAGATATTGTGAAGACAAATAGATAAAGCAAATAGGCATTGACTTCACAAGAGCCACCAGTAAATAAAGAGATGAGAAGGATAGAACCAGTGTGCGTAACGAAGACAAAGGTTTGGTAGACCAGTACCAACTGTTGTGACAGTTGTACGTCTAGTTAGGGCGGATAGGTATTTAAACCTGAGGACACACAATCCCGGACACTTAGTCCTGAGCACGCAGCTCAGAACACTTAGTCCTCTCCATATTCCCCTTGAGCTAAGGTCACACAGACCTCGCCCAATCACTCTGGTAAGTCTTCAAGGTAAACTTCTAAACCTTCACAGACTTCGTTCACCGGCGATCCACAATGACTCTTGGATGCTCAGAACGCAATGCCTAACCGACTGGAGGATTCACAGTCCTCAAGTGTAATAAGTCTTCAGATCACACATACAAGAAGACTTAAGTGATGCCTAACACTCTTTGGCTCTGGGTGGTTAGGGCTTTATCCTCTCAAGGAATTCTCTCTCAAATGCTTCGAGGTGGGTTGCTCTCAAACGACAAAAGCCGTACTTCAACTCTGAGCAGCAAACCGTTTATAGTTGTAGGGGGTGGGCTATTTATACCCACTAGGCAACCCGACCTGATTTGTCCGAAATGACCCTGGGTCACTAAGGAACTGACACGTGTTCCAACGGTCAGATTTCAAACACACACGGCAACTTTACTTGGGCTACAAGTAAAGCTGACTTGTCCAACTCTAGACAAGATTCGCTCTCATAGTCTTCACTCGAAGACATAGGATTTTGGTTAAGCATCACTTCAGTAATTCTGACTGGTTCTCTTGGATCCCACTTAACAGTACGGTGGTTCCTATGACTCAACAAAGAAGAAAAAGAACAACGAAAGATCTAAGTCTTCGTGCTCCATAGTCTTCATGCGATGTCTTCTCTTGTCATAGTCTTCAATGTAAATGTCTTCACATACCACCTTTGACTTTAATGTCTTCATACATTTTTAGGGGTCACCTCTTGTAGGAAAACCGAATCAATGAGGGACTTCTACCTGTGTTATCCTGCAATTCTCACAAACACATTAGTCCATCAACTAAGTTTGTCGTCAATACTCCAAAACCAACTAAGGGTGGCACTAGATACACTTACAAATGGTATGTAGAATTTAAACAAGACATGTGCAAAAATTGACACACTAAGTTTGCTAAACCATGCATATATAGACAACCTGACACAAACTACATCGATGGAAATAACTATAAGTTATTTTCCCAATATTATGCCAAATAGGCTATAAGACCATGAAATTGAAAAGCACTATAAATGAACTCTATAAAGGTTGAAAATTGGCATGGTATTATTATTTCACCCACATAGCATGTGCAAGAAAGTAGAGAGGGTTAAGGCAAAAACTAGATGCACTTCGTGTACAAAACGGACAATCTATTTCGAAGTATCAGGGTTTTAGACGAAAACGCATCTGCTACAAAGGGACGTCCACTAGCAAAAAATTCTTTTACTCACGGAAATTTTATAAGGTGTGCGTTGCTCAAACACGATCTGTAGGCCTTGAGAAAAAAAAGATGACAAAATTTCAACAAACGATAACACGGTGCCTAATTATAGAACAATCAGTAAATGCATGGAAAATAACTAAAATTATCAACGTATTTTCTGTTCAAAACATTATAAGCAACCTCTAGTATTATTGAAACTAAAATTATATAAAATTGATGCAACTAAAATTATCAAAGTTTTTTTTGTTCAAAATCATTTAAAGCAAAAAGAATTTTCATAAAGAACTTTTTTGTTAGAAACTTTAATAGCAAAAAGAATTATCATAAAATAGAATAAATAAGTAATTAGAAACAAAAAAAAATAAGTATTTTGTTGTAAGTAGAAACAAAATAAAATAAATAAAGCAAAAAAGAAAAGAAATAAACTGGAAAAAAAGCAACCTACTGGGCCACCACGGCCTGAATACGACTAGAAACCCACCCATGGGCCAGGATACATGCCCGTAGAAGGCCCAATATAGATACAGTGTGTTTAGGCCCGAAAGCCTACATTTGAGAGGAGCTCGAGAGGGCAGCGGGAGTGGGGCTTATAAACCACTCTCGAGCTCCCTCAGCTAGCGAGGTGGGACTAAACTTTCGTGGCGCAATGCGGGCAGCACAAGGCTTTCAGTCCCGGTTGGTGCCACCAACCGGTACTAAAGGTGCACATTGGTACCGGTTCATGCCAACAACTGGTACCAATGTGCCCCCTTTAGTCCCGATTTGTGCCACTAACCGGGACCAAAGGCCACTGCTTCCCGCCTTTTGGGCTGCTGAAAAGCGACCTTTGGTCCCGGTTGGTGGCTCCAACCAGGACTAAAGGGGTGCTTTGGTCCCGATTGCTGTCACGAACCGGGACCAAAGGTCTGTCTATATAAGCCACGCTTCTGGTCTCTACAACAGGCAGGGTTCAGCAGTGCAGTTTAACTTCATGTTCACTGTAGCCCCAGTAGTTTTCCACATTCCTCTGAAGATGATATCTTTATCCCAATCTGCTGATTTGTTGTGCCAAACAACTTGTACAAGGGTCCATATTCTACGACGATGCAAGGCTGTTTTATAAACCACTCTCAGACAGCACTAGATGGTTTAATTTGTGATCCCACAAAAGAAAAATGCTGCAGCTGAAGCTAAAAAAAAATGCTGTTTACTGGGGAGGTGTGTTGACAGAGCTTTTCACAGTGAAGATACCTGGTTTTTCCTTGTTTGAAATGAGGTGATTAGTTAGGGGTTTTGTTGGTTTGGCGACGGAGGAAACCTTTTTACCAGGAAAGGAAACATGCATCAGAGTTTGTAGGACTAGATCCCAATTAAGACTAGTTGCGCTCATCCTGAGTTGAAAAATCAGGATATGAAATGCCAAATCTGATCAGCGTGTGTGGGTGGCTCCACAGAACATTCCTTCTTTTCTACGGTGCATCGAGTCTGTGTTGTTGTTGTTGTTATGCAAGTATGTGGAGTTTCTGTACATAAATAATGCCAAAAAACTGAGCAAATTTTTCATGTTGCAGAATTTTAGATAGAGGGTTGATGTGGTTTGTTTCTGAAAAGGTACAGGGATGACCCACACTAAACTCACTGATCTTAACCATACAATGATTGTTAGTGGCATCCAACGTACACACAACAAAATGACATGCCAGCTCTCATCTACTATCTACTACCCCTATAAAAGAAAAAGAGGGGGCAGATCCAAACAATCACATCCATCCATTAGCAAGATCTAATGGTCCTTAATCCTTCTATGGTTAAACTACTAATCGATCGCTAACCCACCCCGCCGTTGAAAAGAAAACCGGTTCGTACGACCTCTCGCCCCGCTCGCACGACCCCCGGTTGCCCCCTCCTCCTCCCTCGTCCCACCCGCACGACCCCCAGTCCCCAGTCACCCCGTCCTCCTCCCGCGCCGTTCGCCGCCCCGCTGTTCCTCTCGCAGCCGTTAGCCGCCGGAGCCGCCGCCGGTCACGCGTCGGGGGAGCCCCGCCGCAGGTCGCCGCCCTTCGCTGCAGGAACCGCCGGCAAGTCGCCGCCCGTCGCGCTCTTCGCCGTCGGAGAGCCGGAGCCGCCGACCGCCGCGCACCGGGGAGAGACGCCGCAGTTCGCCGCCCTTCGCCGCGGAGCCGCCGCCCGTCGCACGGCTGCCTCTCCTCCTCTGCTGCCGCAGGTACGCCGACGCCTCCCTCCCCCATCGAGCGCGTGGCCGCCGACCTGATTGAGAAGTAGACAAGCCAGTAAGTTCCCTCCTCCGCTGCTGATGCGCGTCTGCTTCGCCCCGGTCCATGCCGCTGCCCTGGCGTTCAGGTGTGCGGAGACGCCATGCCGAATGCACCACTGCGGCCGGCTGACGTGGTTCGCTGTAGCTGTTGCCCCAACCGGTGCGTCCACGCCGTCCGGCGATGGCGCGACCGTTGCGGTGGACGCGGTTATGCGTGGCTCACAGAGATCCAAGGCCAAGACCAGTTTCCGCCATCAAACGTATACACCGATTGAGACCACCGTCTAGAGGGTAAGCAGGCGTATCCATGTAGTATTATATTTAGCTTATGATTTGTGATGTATGGTGGCGTGGGATAATGTTGTTCTCCTTGCAAGTAATCTTTGATTTGTGTTTTCTGGCTCTTCCCTGCCCGGTCATGGGAACGGTGCAGCTCCTTCCTCAATGCTACTTTTCTCAATCTAATCTCTGCAACTTGTGAGGATTCAAAACACTAAAGGAACTAGGAGTACTACTTGTTTTATTATAGGTGTCTTGTAATCTAAGAACTACTGAGCAAGATAATTCAGATGAATCTAATTAAGAATCTTGTATCAACGGTGATCAAGGCTGTTTTTATATATGTTTATAGAGAACTTGCGCCAAAGCTGTGTGTATTGGACGACCTGCACCAAAGCTGTCCATACAGGGCAGATGGTCCTCAAAGTGTGGTGTCGATTTTGTAAGTTGTTAAGTTGATTTGGTAAGTCTATATAGTGCGGACGACCTACTCTATCTATTTAATGGGTAAGTTGATTTTGTTCTGTTGTCTCACCGGCTTAGTGTGTTGTGCATGTGGTGCCTGTTAGAGCTTTGTCTAAACATGTCTTTTCCTGTCATACAAACTGCTTTTGCTCGGAGTTATACATGGATGGAAGTTTTATGTGTTCGCAACACATGATAACAGGGGTCAGTATTTTGCGGCTCAGGAACACACTTTGGATATAACATCATGGGGACAAAAAACATATTACAGGAAATCAGGTGAACTACATCTACTGGATGCTTGGAACTTTATTAGCATTCTCTGATATCCTGCCTTTGTTTTCAAATATTGATTGGATCAAAATTCTTACTTGTCCTTTGTACAGAAGCATATGGGAGCCGCATTTGAGCAATGCTCTCAACTTTCGGTTGCAGATATTGATAAGGCGATATACAATCCAGTGAATTTTTGAATCACAGTGAGCTCCTTTGATCTTTGCAGTCTTCTTAGTGTTGATTCATGTTGCTACTAGCAAAAGAAAAAACTATTTGTGTTGTAACCTTCTTTTTTCTTCAGTGATACGAAAAACATGATTGGTGAGGCTGATTGTCCAAATGATACATAAAACTGCAGACTGTACCTCCTAACATAGATGCAGATGCACTTGGAACTCCAATCCGATGGATTTTGCTTGCTATTACTAAACAAATGATACTATTCTTTATTGTATTGCAGATTATCAAGACATTGATGATCACATTAAACCAACATAGTCAGATTTCTTAGTTATGCTGAAGTAAGTACTGCTGCTGACCTTTTTCTGGGAACAATGTTTTCATTAGCAATATATTTTCACAATGTTGTTCTGTATTTTGTTTTCTTTAACTCGATCATGTTATCACCAAGAAATCAGATTGGTATTACTTGGAAAATATATTGCACAAGAATTCAGAGCATGGATATATAAACCAGAGCATCCCAATGTTGATATTACTTGGATTAGTATTTGTCTATTTACCTTATATTAAAATCTTCTGCATGCTCTGACAAGAATAAAATCCGATAGACTACTGAATGTACATGTACGTATGTAGTTCAATAAAAATATGTGCTGGTAATTCTGTTGGCATAGCATAAATTTGCTTTTGTCATCTATAAAATCATTACTGACACTTTTGTGAATGTCAACACATGTTAAGATGTCTTCACTAAGCAGATGGGGTCTATATATAATTCTGCATCTTGATTGTCTGATTATTGGAGCATTACACATGACATTGTCTAGTTTGTATATCATGTGAGAGCAGAAGAATAGCTCCAATCAACTAAGAACCATACCAGGTGGATGGTGCAAGTTGTTGTCAAACGGACATATGGTGGTTATCCCGGGGAAAGTTGTTTGTTTTGATAGAAGAACTAAGGGAAAAGGATCCATTTGTGAAAAAACAAAGCCATTGGTTCGCAATACTGGAGTCATATCCAAGATTCAGCAGGAAAATAAGGTTAACTTGTTATCTACCTACTGTCTATCTGTTCATGTTGGATGTTGACTTCTCATTCAACCATCCTAGCGGCAGTTTCATTGTTTCTTAATATAGGCCTCTGATGTGGATATATTGGTAATCATTCTTCATATGTTACGACTGAAGTTTGAACTCCACATTGTATTGCCATGATTTACATTCAAAAATGAGCGTAATTATTGCCTACCATTTGTCCAAAATTGGAAGTATATACAGAAGATCAGAAATCATCGCATGGTTCCTTGCCCGCTTATTGTGTATTGTATTTATTTTTGACAATTTGATGTTTTTAAACCAACAGAGAATGTGAGAGAAAATATGTTGCTCAATACCGGTGAGGGTAGTACACTATATATTTTTCTCGATATTGAAGCATCAGATCCTTCTTGTTCTATGCAACAACTAAGACTATTTTTTGCCACTACAGCCGTGAAACTTCAACCAATACATATGTGCTTGAGTTGCTTTGCAACACATAATGACCATCCTATGTTTGCTGCGGGTGGTCGCCTTCATGGTTGGAGTGAACAGCTTGGCCTGGTACCATGCGCAACAGTCCCAAGAAATCTACCATCGCCTTCATGGCTGCCAGAACTGGTGTAGTGTGCCGAAGATGTCGTCAATGGTGGCGACACTAATGGTGAGCGACCGCTAAAGAGAAAATTGCCGTTGAGGTTGTTGTGCAGGGTTGCTCTGATTATTGATCAAGGGAGCATTGGTTTGATTTAAAAGGAGATTAGTAGCTTATTTTGTTCACACATGTTTAAGAGGGGACCAAGAAAATTTCTTGCTAAGCTTATAACAGGGTTGCACGTGCAGACATCTGCCATGAAGAAATATAACTACAAACAAAGTGTTTTTGATTAGGAGTAGATATATCTTCTAAAGGAGTTTTAGCCAAGACGTGTGTTGCACGTGCAAGCTTACTTGTACAAGTGAAGTAACTGAGGAAACTAAGCAGTTGACCAAAATGTTGTTTTGAGGCTGCCTCAGGTAGTAACATTAAGTAGGGCCTGTTTTGGTCAGATGACTTGATGAGATCTATGGTGGATATTTTATTATGGCATCTATCTTGTTCAGATACTTGTAACGTGAATCAAACAGATTTTCCCAGGTTTAGTAGAAGAAACTTTTTGCAACTGTGATTTTATCAGCTTGGATACTGATGGTACGCCGGCAGTGCTGGTTACTAGGGATAGGTCGCAAGGGCAACTAAAGCTATAACTTGCCTGAGGAACTTTCAGGCACGCTGCAGTTTGGATCTTCTGATTTTCTTGGATGCCCTGCTCTACCAGTATAACTGAACTGCTCTGCTCTGCCATACAATAGGCTGCTCTGCTCTCTGCTTGGGGAATGCTGGCTTCTGATTTCTTCTACAACTGCACTGTACTGTCGTCGCTCTATCGATGGAGAATTGTTGGGGCCTGCAGTGGAGTGCTTAGTGTCTGAGTCGAGCATCGCCAAATCAATATCGCAGGCCGATTCGATCTCATCTAGATTTGGTTTGCTGCTGGTCCTCTAGGTGTCCACAACAGGCAGGGGTCAGCAGTTTACTGTCATGCTCGCTGTAATGTTCCCCATTTCCTCCGAAGAAGAATTTTTCCCAAACCTGTTGATCTGTGCCTAACAACTTGTAAAAGGTTCCATACTATGCGACCATGCAATCCAAAATAGGCTGTTTTATCAAATTTGTATTACAATTATCTTGTTCAGATCGCTGTAGTATTCCCATTTCCTCTGAAGGTAAATTTGTATTTGTTAGCGGCTAGGGTTCTGCCCGGTCATGGTCGGAGACAGTAGGGGAAGAAGGGGGAAGGGCGAGGGCTTGAGCGCGGCGGCCGGCGGCGGGGCGCCGTCCTGGCACGGTGCGGCGGCGGCGAGAGAAGGAGGCGGCTAGGGTTTAGGGTTTCCGGCTCCTCTGGGAGCCGAGCAATAGAAATAGTCTTATTGCTTAATTCCAAAAAGAGTCTTACAACCTATATTTATATCCTAGATAACTTGCAGAAGAATTAACCTAAGATAACTTGTATAAGAATTAACCTAAGATAACTTGCATAATCTGAAAATAAAAACTAAGATAACTTGCGGGCCTAAGCCTGCCTGTTGGGCCTCCTTCGGCCATAGACCTGGCCGGTCATAACATCTCTCCCCGCCTGCGCAAACAGCTCGTCCTCGAGCTGAAAGTCGGGGTAGTGCTGGAGGAACTCCTCGCGCTGCTCCCAACTAGCATCCTCCTCTGGTAGTCCAGTCCACCGGATCAACACGTACCAGGAGCCTCGGCGCAGCTGAGCCTGCAACGCCTTCTTTGGTTCAGGAAGGAGACGCCCGTCCGTGACCGGTGGAAGAGCCGGCGGTGCCGCAGGTGGCTCGCCGCGGAATGGCTTGAGCAGCCCGACATGGAAGACATCATGGATCCGGGCGCCTGCCGGAAGCTGCAAACGGTAAGCCACTTTTCCAATGCGTTCTAGGATCGCAAAGGGACCGACATAGCGAGGACCGAGCTTCTTCCTCGCGCGGGGGTCCAAGGACTACGTAGAGCGGTGAAGTAGACGCAGCCAGACCCAATCACCCACCGCGTACTCCGCCTCGCGATGGTGGCCATCATAGTAACGTTTGGCCAACTGTTGGGCCTGCAGGAGTCGTTGCTGGATCTCCGCGATCATCTCATCACGACTTCTCAGAAGGGCCCCGGCTACCTCGGTCCGTGCCGAGGCCGGATCAACCGGCAGGATCGGCGGGGGTGGCCGGCCATACACCACCTCAAAGGGCGTAGCTCGCAGGGCGGAGTGATAAGAGGTGTTGTAGCAGTACTCTGCCCATGAGAGCTAGTCCACCCATGCACGAGGGCGATCACCTGTAACACAGCGCAAATACATGGCAATCACCTTGTTAACGATCTCAGACTGGTCGTCCGTCTGAGGGTGGAAGGCTGTGCTGAGGCGTAGCTTCACGCCCGCCAGCCGGAAAAGGTCACGCCACACGTGTCCCGTGAACACGGGGGTCCCGATCACTGACGATCGAAGAAGGGAACCCGTGGAGACGGACAATGCCATCGAAGAAGGCCCGGGCAACCGATGCCGCTGAATATGGATGGCCGAGCGGTATGAAATGAGCATACTTGGAGAAGCGGTCGACCACCGTGAGAATGACAGACTTGCCGCCCACCTTGGGAAGGCCCTCGATGAAGTCCATGGAGATGTCCGCCCAAACCTGAGTAGGGACCTCCAAGGGTTGCAGCATGCCAGCCGGCCGTAGAGTCTCTGTCTTGTTGCGCTGGCACGTCACACACGACCGTACCCAGTCACGGACCAAGGCACGATCACCAGGAATGTAGAAGTCGGCTCGGAGACGATGGAGCGTCTTCTGCACTCCCTCATGGCCCGCCGAGTGAGCGAGACGCAGCACCTGCTGGCGAAGATCGTCGTGCGCCGGAACGAAGACCCGGCGCCCATGGAGAAGCAGGCCGTCGGCAAGGCGCCACGGTTCCTCCAACTCACCCGCCGCCAACTGCCGCTGGAGGAGGAGGGAATCGGCCGCAGCAGCAGTCGCCCGGCGGATGTCGTCGTAGAAGGCGAAGGAGGGCCCGGTGATGATGCAGAAGGCCGCCCCCTCCGCCGCATCCTCGTCCACATCGGCATCACGCCGAGACAGGGCGTCGGCGACGGTGTTAAGGCGACCCGGACGGTACTCGACGGTGAAGTCAAAGCCAAAGAGTTTACTGATCCATTGGTGCTGGGGCACCGTCGAGAGCCTCTGATCTAGCATGAACTTGAGGCTGTAATGATCCGTGCGGATCCGGAAAGAGCGGCCCCAAAGATAGGGCCGCCAATGGCGTACAGCCTGCACCAACCCAATGAGCTCACGCTCATACGCCGCCAACTTAAGATGATGTGCGGCAAATGGGCGACTGAAGAAAGCGAGGGGTCCCTCGCCCTGGTGTAGGACCGCACCGAACCCCGCACCGGAAGTGTCGCAGTCGACGGTGAAGGGGAGGTCAAAATCCGGCATCTGTAGTACGGGTCCCGTCGTGAGGGCCCCCTTGAGGGCCTCGAAGGCTGAAGTGGCCTCCTTGTCCCAAGAGAAGGCGTCGCGCCGGAGGAGACGCGTGAGTGGGGCCGCGATGAGGCCAAACTCCCGGATGAACTTCCGGTAGTACCCCGCGAGGCCAAGAAACCCGCGAAGAGCACGTGGAGACTGCGGAATTGGCCAGGCGGCGACGGCCGCGACCTTGTCGGCATCCATGGCCACTCCCTTGGCCGAGATGACGTGGCCGAGGTAAGCGACCGACGGCGTCCCTAACGAGCACTTCGAGCGCTTAAGATGAAGATGATGCGCCCGAACCTCGTTGAAGACGATGGCCACATGCTGGAGGTGCTCTGCCCAAGAGGCGCTGTAGATAAGAATGTCATCAAAGAAAACGAGCACAAACCGGCGTAAGTAGGGCCGAAGGACATCGTTCATCAAGGCCTGAAACGTCGCCGGGGCGTTGGAGAGGCCAAAGGGCATCACCAAGAACTCGAAGTGGCCGTGATGAGTCTGAAACTCCGTCTTGGCGATGTCGTCTGGATGCATGCGCACCTGATGATACCCTGATCGAAGGTCCAGCTTGGTGAAGAAGCGTGCCCCGTGCAGCTCGTCGAGAAGCTCATCGACAACCGGAATAGGAAACTTGTCCTTCAATGTGAGAGCATTAAGGGCACGGTAGTCAATGCAGAAACGCCACGTGCCATCCGACTTACGCACGAGGAGGACCGGTGCTGTAAACGGGGACGTGGAGATGCGGATGATGCCGGCGGCAAGCATGAGTGCACACTGTCGCTCCAACTCGTCCTTCTGCAGCTGTGGATACCGGTAAGGCCGCACGGACACAGGGGCCGATCCCGGAAGGAGGTGAATACGGTGGTCGTAGATCCGGGCCGGTGGCAGACCCTGCGGCTCCTCAAAGAGATCCCGGTGCTGCTGCAGGAGCCCGTCCAAGAGCGGATGCTCGGCCTCCGTGGTCGCCGTGGCCAGCTGAAGAGGGGGCGCGGGTTTGGCCCACCGAATGCGACGACCCAAACTCCAGAAGGTCATCGTTAGCGCGTCAAAGTCCCAAAGGATAGGACCCAACGCACGCAAGAAGTCGACGCCGAGGATAAAGTAGAAGCAGCCAAATCGATGCCGGCGCATGTGATGGTGAAGTGCTCGTCGCCGATAGTGATGGGCACGTCGCGAGCGAGCCCATGGCGGCGTAGACGGTCGCCATTCGCGACCGTGACCCGTAGCTGCTCTCCTCTGGCCGGCTGGAGCGCAAGACGCCGCATGGTGACCTCTGGCAGGAAATTATGCGTGGAACCTATGTCCAGGAGGGCCACCAGGCGCTCGCCATGGATCATGACCGGTAAAAGCATCGTCCGTTCATCACGGATGTCGGCCAGCGCGTGAAGGGACACCACGAAGGCGGTAGCCGGGCCCGGTGCGGGTGCCGCTGCGGGCTCCGCAAGAGTCGGGGTGCCGAGGTCGGCCTCCGGGGTGTCATCCTCGATCTCGTCCGTCGTCTCCAGGTAGAAAAGGTGCGGACAAACATGGCCCGGCGCATATGGCGCATCGCAGTTGAAGCACAGGCCCAGGCGCATGCGTTCCAGCTGCTCCGCCCGAGTGAGGCGCCGGAATGGCCGTGTCGGGGCTGGGGTAGCGGCCGGGGCGGTGGTAGAGGACGCCGGTGCTGCCGGACACTGGCGGGGAGGCTAGCGGCCCCCACGCGGCACGGATGGCCGTGGCGACGTCAAAGCCTGGGCACGCTGCTCGAACGCCCGCGCGTAGTACATGGCCGTCTGAAGGTCTTGTGGTCCCTTCATCTCAACGTCCATGCGGATGTGGTCGGGAAGGCCGCCGACGAAGAGCTCCGCCCACTGTAAGGCTGTCACACCAGGCGCGTGGCACGCTAGAGCCTGGAAGTGGTCGGCGAAATCCTGCACCGTGGAGGTGAATGGTAGGCGGCCCAACTCGGCCAAGCGGCTCCCTCGTACCGGTGGCCCGAACCGAAGAAGACAGAGCTCGCGGAAGCGATCCCACGGTGGCATGCCGCCCTCGTCCTGCTCGAGGGCGTAGTACCAGGTCTGGGCGGCCCCGCGAAGATGGTAGGAAGCCATCCATGTGCGCTCGGACGCGGGCGTGCGCTGTCCACGGAAGAACTGGTCACATTGATTTAGCCAGTTAAGCGGGTCTTCGGAACCGTCGTACGTGGCGAAGTCAATTTTGGCGAACCGGGGCGGCTGCTGGTATGGGGTGCCTGGGGCCACGGCCTCGGCGGTGCGGAGGGCGGAGGACGGCGCCCGGTCCAGGGTAGACGGCCCGGCGTACTGCCCTGGGACGCCCGACGCCTCGGGCTGCCACGGGGACCCTGACGGGGGCCGAGCCTCCGTGGGAGTCGACGGCGGCCCGTGGAGCCAGTCGGGCAGCGGCGATGGCGACGAAGGAAGGCGGACCTCCTGGATAGGGAGGCCGCTCGGCGAGGACCCGCCCGGCCCAGGGTTGGGCGGTGGCGGTGGCGAAGCGCGCGCCGTGGCCGCCGGGAGGGACGGCGCGGTGGAGGGTGGCGCGGATGGTGGAGTCCAGGTCGGCCACTGCGGTCCCTGGGCGGAGGCGGATGGCGCGGTTGGCGCCGTGAACGGCGTCGGCCATTGTGGCCAGGGCGTCGTCGAAGCCGTCGGAGCGGGAAGCGCCGGGTAGCCGCCGGTGAGAGCCGCCGGTACGGGGTACCACGGCAGCGCCTGCTGGCCCGTGGCCGCGGTCTGGTGGAGCGGTGGGGGCGGCCCGTATGGGCTGGCCAAGTAGAGACGGATGCCCTGGACCGCCACGACTAGGTCATTGAGCACGCCGGCCATAGCTTCTGGTGTGAACTGCGGCGGCGGGGGGGAAGGCGGCGGCGATGGCTGCTGGATGGGAAGCTGCGGCGATGGCTGCTGGATGGGAAGCTGCGGCTGGCCCTGGCCCAGCGTGGTGCCGGGGGCGGAGGAGAGCGGCGCCGACAGGGAGGCTGTAGTGCCCGTCGACGTGGTGGCGGTAGTGGAGGAATCGGTGGCAGCGGCGGTGGGGGAGGCGTGGGGAAGCGGTGGCGGCGGTGGTGGGATTGGCGGGGAAGACATGGTCGAAACCCGGGTACCTGATACCAAGGTGTTAGCGGCTAGGGTTCTGCCCGGTCTTGGTCGGAGACAGTAGGGGAAGGAGGGGGAAGGGCGAGGGCTTGAGCGCGGCGACCGGCGGCGGGGCGCCGTCCTGGCGCGGTGCAGCGGCGGCGAGAGAAGGAGGCGGCTAGGGTTTAGGGTTTCTGGCTCCTCTAGGAGCCGGGCAATAGAAATAGTCTTATTGCTTAATTCCAAAAAGAGTCTTACAACCTATATTTATATCCTAGATAACTTGCAGAAGAATTAACCTAAGATAACTTGTATAAGAATTAACGTAAGATAACTTGCATAATCTGAAAATAAGAACTAAGATAACTTGCGGGCCTAAGCCTACCTGTTGGGCCTCCTTCGGCCATAGACCTGGCCGGTCATAACAGTATTATAGGAGTTGCATAAGTTAGTAAACTAGAAATCAAATTTCAATCTTGCAAAATCTCATAGGAGTTGCACGAGTAAAAAAAACATGCATGCCACTTTGTATCTACACTACACTCGCTGCCATGCGGTAGTAAAACATGGTTATATCTAGCAAAAATTTCATGTTGCGGCAGAATTTAGATAGATAGGTTTTTTTTTGGCGGGGGATTTGGATAGATGGTTGATGTGGTTTATTTCTGAAAGATGGGTGACCCACACTACACTCACTGATCTTAATCTGTAGTTTTTTTCCTTCAAGATGGGCACTAATTTCTATTAGGGACCAACCATACTATGATTGTTGATGGCGTCCAACGCCAGCTCTCATACAAGTTAGTTAATCGTTGCTACGAGATTACATAAGCGAAGAAACTAAGCAGTTGACCAAAATGTTGCTTCCAGGCTGCCCCAAGTAACATTAAGCCAGGCATGTTTTGGTCAGATGACTTGCTGAGATCGACGATGGATATTTTATTTTTGTCGTATCTTTCGATCTAATCATGAACTGATGATATTATATGAACCCAACTTTTGTTTATACGGCCGCATGAACTAATGGCAACTAGTACATGAGTGGATAATCGACTTCAGAGCTGCATCACGAAGGGAAAATATAGGGAAACAAAGTACACAGATTATAGCATCTGCCAACAGCTCAAGTGGTTGCCTTAAACTAATGAACAAGCCGATGGTGTTTCTTTGTGAAGATAGATAGATAGTACAGGGAGGGCTTGTACCTGAATGCAGAGGAGCACAGTTATATTTCAAAGGAAGCGGGAATGTACTTAAATCTTAATCATGTCTCCTTCCCCTCTCGTGGACCATCTGGTTGGGAAAAAGGCTTAAGGCCGTATACTAATTAGTTTGGGTCCTTAGAACACACCCTTACACAAAGATAGACATACATTCAATATCTCGGAGTTGCCGAAGTCTTCACCCTCCTGCATACATCGATGCCGCGTCGTGAGCATGCCTCGATGCTTGGTGGTGCAAACTTTTTGAAACCGAGGAGCTTTTAGAAGAAACAGTTGGCAAGTCGTTGATGTAGACCTGGAGACGACGGCAACTGCGGTTTGTTAAGCAAAATGCCACCCCAGAAAAATAAACAACGATAGTGTCCTATAGAAACTTCAAAAATCACAAAGATATTGGAAGTTGGCCGAATCTAGATAGATGCATTGAAGGGCGGGAAGATAATATTCCTACCCTGGGGTAATGCGGTCGCTTTGTTGACCCACAGCAAACACGAAGACTCTTTAAAGAAACCCTAAAAAAAGTCACTCATGCCGTTGTATGGTATGTACGTGTTTGATGTCAAGTTCGCAACAACCCTCGAGCGCATCCACAATAGACCCCTCGATCTGCACCTCCTCGCAGCAGCCGTTGCTGCGCGGGCTTTGCCAAGGCGCGCCTTGGCGGCGACGAGTGGGCAGACACCGGGTGGTAGCTAGGATTTCTCGGCTCGTCGCATCTCAACAATTCTTCCCTCCCGTGGATCTATCATTATACCCCCTACCCCCCCCCTCCAAGTACGAAATTATTACCCTCCTTTTAACCATCCTGTCCAAGCCACCAATGATAGCTTCATTACTTAATTATATGGCCGCACAAGAATTGTTTCGTTAGAAAGGCTTCTTCGGGTGAAGAATACTTACCAAAGGGAATTACAAAGGTGCTTTCAATGATTTTTGTTTTCACCAGGGTTTCAGGTGGATTTGTGGCCTCCTCTCGACGTCCTCCGCCAGGGTTCTGGTAAATGGGGGTGCCGGCTATCCTTATATCTCTGAGACATGGTCTGCGGCAGGGTGATCCATTATCGCCAATGATTTTCATTCTAATCATGAAGGTGCTCCACCGCCTCTTCGCCAGGGCTCCTAATAATGGTATGCTGACACCTCTTGCCCAATGTGGCCTTCTCCAACACATGTCCATATTCGCGGATGATGTCATGCTATTCATCAAGCCGGCGGAAATGGAGTTGCGTACTTACGCGATGAGCCTATATTTTTTTAAGAAAAAGGAGGATTACCTCTGGTCTCTGCATATGGACAATGCATGCAACCATTTTTATTAATTATTCAAAAAGACCTTATAAAGTAGTACATCAGATAGTATGAAGCCATCATCTTTGCAACATCTGTCGCTACTCCTATCTATTTGATGAAGGGGTGTCGATAGTCCGAGCCTAATACCAAACAGTCGCACCAAAGCCTAACATCAATAGCCGGAGGCCCCAACAAAACCGCATACTAGGTTTGGGGCACAAACCATTCCAATGCACTCTCATGTGTCGTCGCCATCGTCTTTCATCAATTCATCTTCAGACCAAAAAGTAACGCACCGACCTTGCCAGGCCTCTCTACCATCGACGCCACCATGACGCCAGACATCGTCCTCCTCCTCACGAGTCCATCTCCGCACATGGGACACCGAGTCTCCAATGCGCCACGCTGCCGAGATGCGCCGCCATCAATGTGTAAGATGAAACACCACTCCACCAAAGAAGCCGTCCACTGGTCCCTCGAGCCTGCGTACACCTACAAGAATGATGCCCCCAAGGGGAAAACGACACCAGAGCGCCACCTTCATCCAATCTACTGATCTAGTGTTTCCCCCGAAGGTGGCAGAGAGTAATCTTGAACTTCTCCACGGCGATGCCTTCAAGAAGGGAATGACGCAGATAGCGCCGCCACCGCCAGCCTTGGTGCGATGAGCCTAGACGACTTCGGCATGGCCCCAGGCTTGTGTGTAAACCGACAGAAGAGCTCGGCCATGCTAATCCGGTGCTCCGAGGATCAAGTAACTTTGACTAAAAATATCTGGGACTTCCTCTGAGCATGCGCAAAATGACAACCGCGTAATTTCAGTAGCAGGTCGAGCAGCTTGCTAACTAGATGCTGTCGTCGAGAAGTGCTATGCTGTCGAAGAGCGATAGGTTTCTTCAAGTGAAGACGGTTCTATGTGCTATTTCCATGCACTCGTTGATGGCTATGGAGCTCCATCCCAAGACAATTGCGGCTCTGCAGAAGATATGACGCGACTTCCTTTGGTGTGCCAAGCTGGCTAGAGGTGGCAACTGCTCTGTGGCATCGGACTCGGTCTACTCACCGAACTGGATGGGCGGCCTGGGAATACCTAATCTGAAGTGGCCAAGCGTGGCCTTGATGGCGCGTGGCTTTGGCTGATCCTTAAAGGCCTTGGAAGGAATTCAGGATCACGGTTCCAAGTGAGACCCTTGCGATCTACCAGGCGGCAATGGTGGCCACGATTGGCGACGGGGAACGCGCCCTCTTCCAGGAGGATCTGTGGCTTCAGGGCCAACAAATTCAAGAACTGGCACCAAAACTATACGACAAAGACGCGCCTCGAATACGCTCTTCCAGACACTTAGGTAGGCGATCGTTGACAACACGTGGGCAACAGACATTGGCCCAAGCATGGACATGCAAACAATTCTGGAGTATCTTCAGCTCTAGCCCACAATCTCGGGTTTCGAGCTCTTGCACGACACTTGTGACACAATCAGATGGGGCTAGGAGCCGAGGGCCGCTATTCTGTCAGTTGAATCTAAGTTTGTTGGTCCGGAGGTGGCTGCTTATGCAGATTTCGTATAGAAGCAAATGACACCTCATCAATGCCGATTCTTTTTGTGGCTTGCTATGGGGAAAATATTCTGTAGAGCATAGGCTTTGGGACACCCCCTTATCTAGCCACTCATTTCTGCATCGCGATTCGTGCGAGTACATTTGTCTTTTTTATTTCTCCCATATAGAAAAACATATGAACTTCAAACTTGGCAGCTCAACAAAACATTCTTACTAGAATGTGAGAAAAAACTTTCAGAATTTTCCGTGCAATATAAATACTAAAAAGTACATTTTTAATACAAAAAATCTAATTTCGTATATTTATGTTTGACAAAAAAATCTGAAAGTTTTTCTCACATTCTAGTTAGAACGTTTTGGTGTCTTGCAAAGTTTGAAGTTCATATGTTGTTTTATTTTGAAGAAACAAAAAAGAGAAAATCTGATGTACAAAGTTAGTTGTCTAGTACGGATCTCAAAACAATGTTAGAGGGTAAGGATAAGGGGTGTCCAGAAACCTGAGCTCTAAAAATCCGCGTCCCTTGCTATGGGGAACCGCTGCTGGACGTCGGACAGGCTGGCTAGGAGAGACCTACCCCACCAAGACTATTGCCTTCTCTGCAATCAACATGATGAGTCTATCGATCATCTATTGTTGAACTGCGTTTTCACGAGGCCGATTTGTGACTCTTTGGGCGACCCGGGTCAAATACCGACGATCGATGACACCCTGGTGGAGTGGTGCAGCAGTAGGACCTACACGAGGTCTCCACCCCTATGGTGGTGGGCTCTTCACCCCTTTCTTCTCACAATATATGATACACACACTCGTGCATATTCAAGAAAAATGATTTTTGTTTTGTATATATGAAGGCTCGCATTTCCAATTGATTTTTTGTATCATTGACAAATGGTACTATTTTCTCATAATATGTAGCTGGTTTTCCTTCAATTACATAAACCTTTTGGTGGAATATCAAACACGTCCTAACACGTGTGGAATTACGACATCCTGGCATGTGAGCGAACATTTTACAGTAGCAAAATTTAATTGCTGCAGTAAGAAGAACATGTTTTTCTTATGCACATATCATCCATTTGTTCTCTTGCGTTTAACTAAGTAACTGGACCAATTTCAGACATACTATAGGTCGTTAAAGATGCTAGCTCACCTGAAAGGTGTAATAAGTAATGATCCTTGGTACGGGAGTACGATTCTTCATATTGTACATTCACACACCAACCAGACTTCTTTATTTTCTGATCCACACCGATATGATATGATCTTAAACACAAAACTAAACATTAACAAACAGACATCCGTATAGGTTGTTGGAATATTCCAGGCTACAAATCCACTGATTACGAAAAAGGAAAACATTGACATGCTTATAAAGCTAATTTCGCAGCTACCCGTATGGGTTTCTACAATCCACGCAGCATTCGAGCATATTACTGGATGGCGGAGCCAGCCGTAGTGTCCTGAAAATAAAATCCACAGTAACATCAGCATCACTACATGTCAAGAAATCAGGCATTAAGGTATTAATGGAATTTTATCATGAAAATAGTGGCAATTCGTAATGTTTATCCACATGACTGGAATTAGCTTTCTCAGAGAATTAGACTTTTTTAGGAACTATCATATTTATTTGAGAAAAGTATACTTTTCGTCCTTCAACTCTTGGCAAAGTCTAGGTTTAGTCCCTTAACTTTAAAACCAGACAACTTGAACCTGCAACTCTTGAAACCAGGCAAATTTAGTCCCTTATCTCGGCTCACCTGGCATCGCTGCTGACTAAAAGAGGTTTTGACCGGTCTTCGTCCAGGTGGTGGTATTTCCCTCTCCTGCCTTCTTCCTTTCTCATTGGCTTTTTGAGATATTTCATCAAACATCTAGCATACACTACGCGTGTCGTCCATTGCCGAACAGTGGTGCTTGCTCCCGTGGGTCATGCACGTGTGCCACGTCGTTGACGGCTGCTGAGCAACGCCCTGCACCGGCGTGCTGCTTATCTTAGCCAAAAGGATGAAGCGGCTCGCGACAGTGCAGCTCAGCATCAACATCTCCGTCGGCCGTCGCGTTCTGCTCCATGTTGCCGCAGCTCGCAAGGGGAGCAGCGCAGCTCGGCAGCGTCTCAGTTGCTGCGGTCCTCGCTGACGAAGCACTCGCCGCAGCAACCAGGGGATATGGCACTCACACAGTCATATCTACTTAAGGGGATATGTGTCGCAAGGGATGAGTTGAGGGACGAAAAATATACTTTTCTCTATTTATTACATAACAAGAAATGAGCATATACAAAATGAAGTAGTTAAACATATCTACTTATGGCTGGTTTGACGTAGAATGCATGGATATTAAGTTCTTTGATACTTTGACCCGGAGGAGGGTTGTCGAGCACTTTGTACTTGATGATCTCACGTGCCATAGCAAACTCTCCAGTCCCACCGATAATGGACATCTGGCCTTCTTGACCGTTGATCCCTATTACTTCAAATGACGATCCACTGTACCTGATTTTTGATAAAGGAGATGGAATAAATTAATATCTAGATGATACCAATTAAATCTGGCCTTCATTGCACCCGATATAGTTTTGCAAGGCAATATCGTACATCGTATAAAACTGGACAATCTTGAGCATATGAGAAAGCAAAAACTAACTTTTAGCCCAAAAGTATGTACAAAAATTACCTGGCATTCTCGAACACCATGCTGAAGTAGTTGAACCAGATTCGATCGGCCACACCAGCTTGTGTATGCATGCCTTTGGTACGAGCAACAATGGTGACACGAGGACTTGGTCCATCCATGACAGTCCAATCATTAACAGCCAATGTGCCAAACCCTGCCGGCACTATTAGAAAAAGGGGCATTCGTTCGGGCCTGGTCAGCCCATTAGTCCCGGTTCTACCATGAACCGGGATCAATGGATGCATTCGTCGAGGGCTAGCAGTGGCGCTAGGGTTCGTGCGAGAGTGGAAAAAAGGACAATGACTGTGGTGAGGCGTGTATTTATAGGGACAGGGACGGCACAGTGTTATTACATAGGTGCCCCTGGCGATTAACATCTAAAGGACACGTGGCCATCATGCAACATATCGGAGGTTGTTCCACGTTCCCACGCACGCCTGGATTGTCGGGTGGTCGTTCCCACTTCTCCGGGTTTCCGGTGAAGGAATTAGCATTGAAAGCGGACTTAATGTTTGTCTCTGTATCTTCTGCTGACAAGGACGTAGAGAAGACATTCGACAGTTTCAAGAGAATGCATATGATTTGGAGAGATAGAGTCTAAGATAGAAAGCATGGAGAGGTTAGGATCCGATCACATTCACTTAGTTCAAAAGATTCAACAAGAAGACATAGCTATAAGTGAATGCTGTAAAGGACAGAACACTAGTATATATATATATATATATATATATATATATATATATATATATATATATATATATTTATATATATATATATATGTGACCAACATAATGAAGATAATCATGAAGACAAGTTGAGAATGAAGACAATCAAAATGTGAAGACATAGCAAATGTAACGCCATGGGAAAAACACTTCAGACAGAAGAATTTGGTGGTGGCATTACCCACCGTATAGGAAGTATTAGACCCAGACACGGCGCACAATTATCGTGGCGCTCCAAAGTCAAATTCCGCATTAATGTATTCACACTTAGAATGTATGTCTTCATTGATTGAAGATATACTTTATTTTGTGTATTGCACATCTAAGTCATCAATATGCATAAGTGTTAGGATGTGTGCCTGATCACAGGACATTTCAGGAGTCCAAGATATTTAGCTCACACCGTAACTTGCAAAATCTCTTCTCATCCAAGGGCTTGGTGAAGATATCTGCCAATTGCTCTTCAGTGTTGACGTGTATGATATCAATATCTTCCTTCACAACATGATCTCTGAGAAAGTGCTGATGAATTTCAATGTGCTTTGTCTTCGAGAGCTGAACTGGGTTGTTGGCAATCTTGATGGCGCTTTCGTTGTCGCAGTAGAGTGACACTTGCTTCAGATGAATGCCATAGTCTTTGAGTGTTTGCTTCATCAACAGAAGCTGAGCGCAGCAAGATCCAGCAGCAATTGTTTCAGATTCAGCAGTGGAGAGAGATACACAGTTCTGCTTCTTTGAAGACCAACATACAAGTGATCGTCCCAGAAAATGACATGTACTTGATGTAGACTTGCGATCCACCTTGTCACCAGCATAATCAGCATCCGAGAATCCAACCAGATCAAACTCTGAGCCCTTTGGATACCATAATCCTAGAGTTGGGGTGTAAGCCAAATATCGAAGAATTCGCTTCACAGCTAAGTGATGCGATTCCTTTGGTGCCGCTTGGAGTCGAGCACACATGCAAACACTAAGCATAATATCTGGCCTAGATGCACATAGATAAAGCAAAGAACCAATCATGGAGCGGTATACCTTTTGATCGAACTCTTTACCATTGTCGTCGGGACCCAAATGATGTTTGGCAGGCATTGGCGTAGTGAAGCCTTTGCAGTCTTGCATACCAAACTTCCTCAGGCAATCTTTGAGATACTTCTCTTGAGATATAAAGATGCCGTTGCGTTGCTGACGTATTTGAAGACCAAGGAAGAACTTCAGCTCACCCATCATGGACATCTGATATTGCTCTTGCATCATATATCCAAACTCTTCACTGTATTTCTGATTGGTGCAGCCGAAGATAATGTCATCCACATATATTTGGCACACAAACAGTTCACCATCATATGTCTTTGTGAAGAGAGTGGGGCCAAGGGAACTAGATTTGAAGCCTTTGCTCTTCAGGAAGTCTTTGAGTGTGTCATACCAAGCCCGAGGTGCTTATTTGAGGCCATACAGTGCCTTGTTGAGTTTGTACACCATGTCAAGATGTTTTGGATCTTCAAAGCCAGGCGGTTGTGCAACATACACATCTTCTTCAATCTTGCCATTGAGAAAAGCACTCTTCACATCCATTTGATATAGAAGTATGTTATGATGATTTGCATAGGCCAGCAGTATGCGTATGGCTTCAAGTCTAGCCACAGGAGCAAATGTTTCATCGAAGTCAATCCCTTCAACTTTAGTGTATCCTTGAGCAACGAGACGAGCTTTGTTTCTGACAACTTGACCATGCTCATCTTGCTTGTTGCGGTATATCCATTTTGTGCCTATTATATTGTGCTTCTAAGGATCAGGACGCTTAACCAGTTCCCATACATTATTCAGCTCAAACTGTTGAAGCTCTTCTTGCATAGCTTGAATCCATTCAGGTTCCATGAAGGCTTCTTCAACTTTCTTGGGTTCAGTTATTGAGACGAATGCGAAGTGCCCACAGAAATTTGCTAGTTGCGTTGCCCTTGAACGAGTGAGTGGACCTGGTGCATTGATGCTATCGATTATTCTCTCAATCTGTACTTCATTTGCAACACGAGGATGTACAGGACGAAGATTTTGCTCATGCTGATCATTGTCATTGTTAGAGGGATTGTCTTCAGACTGAGCATTGTCTTCAGGTTGTTCAGGTGCGGAGATGATAAGTTCCTCTTCAGGTTGAGCTTCAGAAGGTATGATTTCTCCAGTTCCCATAAGTTTGATTGATTCACTGGATGGAACTTCATCTAGCACATTTGGCAGGTGCTCTCTTTGTGAGGCGTTAGTCTCATCGAACCGCACAACCACTGTTTCAACCACTTTATAATGAAAGAGATTGAAGACCCTGTAGGAGTGTGAATCCTTTCCATATCCAAGCATAAAATCCTCATGTGCTTTTGGGGCAAATTTTGAAGTATGATGTGGATACTTGATCCAGCACCTGGCGCCAAATACTCTGAAGTAACTGACATTTGGCTTCTTGCCAGTAAGGAGCTCATAGGATGTCTTGTTCAGAAGCTTGTGAAGATAAACGCGGTTGATGATATGGCATGCAGTGTCAATGGCTTCAGGCCAGAATTTTCTTGGAGTCTTGTATTCATCAAGCATCGTCCGAGCCATCTCAATAAGTGTTATGTTCTTGCGTTCGACGACACCATTCTGCTATGGCGTGTACGGAGCTGAGAATTCGTGTGTGATGCCCAAAGTATCAAGATATGTATCAAGGCCAGTGTTCTTGAATTCAGTGCCATTGTCACTTCTGATGTGCTTTATCTTGGCACCATAGTTGTTCATTGCTCGATTGGCGAAGCGTCTGAAGACATCCTGCACTTCAGTCTTGTAAAGGATTATATGCACCCAAGTATATCTTGAATAATCATCAACAATGACATAGCCATAGAAACAAGCAGTAGTAGTGAGAGTTGAGTAGTGAGTGGGACCGAAAAGATCCATGTGTAGCAGTTCGAAGGGTTGAGTCGTTGTCATGATTGTCTTCGAGGGATGCTTGGCCCTCGTCATCTTTCCTTCTTCATAGACACCTCATAAGTGATCCTTCTTGAACTTGACGCCCTCGATGCCTATGACATGCTTCTTCCTTGCAAGGGTGTGTAGGTTCCTCATGCCAGCATGCCCTAGCCTTCGATGCTAGAGCCAGCATTCAGAAGCTTTTGCTAGAAGACATACTGCAAGTTGTGGTCCTGCTCAGAAATCTACAACATACAAATCATCTTTTCGATACCCTTCAAACACTAGAGACTTGTCAGATTCCATCAGTACAAGGCAACAATATTTTCCAAACATCACAATCATGTTTAAATCACAAAGCACTGAGACAGACATTAAGTTGAAACCAAGGGATTCAACAAGCATGACTTTATCCATGTGTTGATCCTTTGAGATTACGACTCTACCTAGACCTAATACCTTGCTTTTACCAGTGTCAGCAAATGTGATGTGACTTTTGTTTGATGGACGTAAAGTTGAGTCCATGAGAAGGCTTCGCTTGCCAGTCATGTGATTTGTACACCCACTATCAATAATCCATTCTGAAGCAGTTGGTGTCGTACCCTACAGTGAAGTTAGGGAGATAGGCTCCACGAAGAGAATTGTGAAGCAAAAACATTTGACGAACCAGTGGATTATTAAAGCTTAGATCGAGGTTAGGACTGATAGGGCAAGTTACAAGAGATTCAGAAACAAAGTACATAGTAAGACCATTTGGGCATTTGATCTTGCGCCCTACAAGATGTTTAAGGTCCCCAGCAATAGTGTCAGACGATTTTGGTTTTCGGCTGGAGACCTTTCCCTGCAAAAGAGAGTTAAGCTTTCTTAGCCACCTACATTTTCAGGGGTGGCTTCGAAGCGATAAGTCTAAGTGCAGCATCTGAGAACTTTGGCTTTGGAGCCCTAGCAAAAATTATTGCAGGTGGACAATAGTATTCATAAGGATAAGCAGAATAGTTCTTGGTCTTGTGAACATGGCGGTTTGATGAACCGCGCTCATATTCATAGGCCTGAGTATGGCTTCCCTGCAAAACATTTGCGTTAGTGTGACTCAGGTGAGTCCTCTGTCTGTATGAAGCCTTTGGACCGTATGAAGCTTGTGGTCTGGGGTTTGTCTTCTTCACTTGTGCTGTCATGATGACATTCACAGGGAGATTCTCCAAACACCTTTTCGGCACCCAGATCTTCTTCATAGGCGGTCCATTCGTGCAGTTAGTACCAATGTACCTGGCAAACACTTCACCATTCTGATTCTTAAACAGTTTATAGTTTGCATCAAAGGACTCATCAATAGCAATGGGATTAGCACAAGTGAAACCAGATAGAGTGGATGGATCTGCTGAAGGTTCCTTTGCAGCAACCCATGTGGTTTTGGGATACTGCTCAGGTTTCCAGTAAGACCCATCAGCATTCATTTTCCTTACGAACCCAACACCCTCTTTGTTAGGGTTTCGGTTCAGGATCTGCCTTCTGAGGACATCACATAGTGTCTGATGCCCATTGAGACTTTTGTACATCCCTGTTTCAAGTAGTGTCTTCAACCTAGCATTCTCATCAGCAATAGCAGCGGTGTCCTCAGCAGAGGGGTTAGTTTCCACATCAACAGTTGAAGATATTGCAACAGTAGTAGCAGTAGAGCATTCAGCAACAGAAGTAGCGTTATCACGCTCAATACATTTAAGACATGGTGGTTCAAATCCTTCCTGAGCTGAACTGATCTGTTCGGCGCGAAGTGACTCATTTTCTTTTTGAAGATCTTCATGAGCCGCTCTCAATTTCTCAAGATCTTGCTTCCTTTGAAGATAATCATAGGAAAGCCTTTCATGAGCTGTTGAGAGCGTTTCATGACGACTTTCAAGTTCCTCATACTTAACATGAAGATTTTTTATGTCTTCAATTAAGGATTGAGATCGAGTCATTTCAGCTTCTAACAAATCATCGCTTTTGTCTAACAGTTTTTGAATGTGTTCCATGGTTTTGTGTTGTTCAGTTGCAATTTTAGCAAGTGTTTTGTAGCTGGGTTTGGAAACACAATCAGAGTCATCGTCACTAGATGTTTGATAGTGAGTAGTGCGTGTGTTTACCTTGGCACCACGTGCCATGAAGCAGTAGGAGGGAGTGGAGTAGTCCTTATCGTTTGCATCGATGTCGGTGATGAAGTCATTTTCTTCAGTGTTGAAGATGGACTTGGCAACGTATGCTGTAGCCAGACTTGCAGCGCTAGAATCGGACTCCTCCTCAGACTCCACCTCCGCCTCCTCAGAAGCGGACTCATCCTCAGAGTCCATTTCCTTGCCAACAAATGCACGTGCCTTGCCAGATGAGCTCTTCTTGTGTGATGAAGACTTGGAAGAAGATTTTGAGTATTTCTTCTTCTTCTTGTCATCAGAGTCATACTCCTTGCTCTTCTTCTTCTTGTTGTTCTCATTGTCCCACTATGGACACTCAGAGATGTAGTGGCCAGGTTTCTTGCACTTCTGACATGTTCTCTTCTTGTAGTCATGAGCAGCAGCTTCATCATTCCTTGAGCTTGATCGTGAAGACTTTCTGAAGCCTTTCTTCTTGGTGAATTTTTGGAACTTCTTCACAAGCATAGCAAGCTCCCTTCCAATGTCTTCAGGATCATCAAAACTGTTGTCAGACTCTTCTTCAGATGAGGAGACAGCCTTTGCCTTCAAGGCACGAGTTCGCCCATAGTTGGGACCATAGATGTCTCTTTTCTCAGAAAGCTGAAACTCGTGTGTGTTGAGCCTCTCAAGTATGTCAGACGGATCGAGTGTCTTGAAATCAGTACGTTCTTGAATCATCAGGGCTAGGGTGTCAAACGAACTGTCAAGCGATCTCAGGAGTGTCTTGACGACTTCATGCTTGGTGATCTCAGTAGCGCCGAGGGCTTGAAGCTCATTTGTGATGTCAGTGAGTCGATCAAACGTGAGCTGGACATTCTCATTGTCATTTCTCTTGAAGCGGTTGCGAAGGACACTGATTCTCTGATCTCTCTGGGTTGAGACGACTTCGTTGACCTTGGATAGCCAGTCCCAGACTAGCTTAGATGTTTTCAAGGCACTCACGCGGCCATATTGTCCTTTGGTTAGATGACCACAGATGATATTCTTGGCAGTAGAGTCCAGTTGAACGAACTTCTTGACATCAGCGGCAGTGACACCTTCTCCAGCCTTGGGAACGCCGTTCTTGACGACATACCATAGGTCAACATCAATGGCTTCAAGATGCATGCGCATCTTATTCTTCCAGTAGGGATATTCAGTTCCATCGAAGACGGGGCACGCATCGGAGACTTTAATTATCCCTGCAGTCGACATATCTAAAACTCCAGGTGGTTAAACCGAATCACACAGAACAAGGGAGTACCCTGCTCTGATACCAATTGAAAGTGCTAGTGATCGACTAGAGGGGGGGTGAATAGGCGATTTTTATGACAGTCTTCAAAACATGTAAGTTTCGAAGACAAACGATAGAAATAAACATATTACCATACAGCGGAAGGTAGACTACTCTAGGCAAACCATAGTCATGTATTCAATGAAGTAAGCACAATAACTAATGTCAGCTAGGCAGTAAGGATCAGGTAGGAAGATATTGTGAAGACAAATAGATAAAGCAAATAGGCATTGACTTCACAAGAGCCACCAGTAAATAAAGAGATGAGAAGGATAGAACCAGTGTGCGTAACGAAGACAAAGGTTTGGTAGACCAGTACCAACTGTTGTGACAGTTGTACGTCTAGTTAGGGCGGATAGGTATTTAAACCTGAGGACACACAATCCCGGACACTTAGTCCTGAGCACGCAGCTCAGAACACTTAGTCCTCTCCATATTCCCCTTGAGCTAAGGTCACACAGACCTCGCCCAATCACTCTGGTAAGTCTTCAAGGTAAACTTCTAAACCTTCACAGACTTCGTTCACCGGCGATCCACAATGACTCTTGGATGCTCAGAACGCAATGCCTAACCGACTGGAGGATTCACAGTCCTCAAGTGTAATAAGTCTTCAGATCACACATACAAGAAGACTTAAGTGATGTCTAACACTCTTTGGCTCTGGGTGGTTAGGGCTTTATCCTCTCAAGGAATTCTCTCTCAAATGCTTCGAGGTGGGTTGCTCTCAAACGACAAAAGCCGTACTTCAACTCTGAGCAGCCAACCGTTTATAGTTGTAGGGGGTGGGCTATTTATACCCACTAGGCAACCCGACCTGATTTGTCCGAAATGACCCTGGGTCACTAAGGAACTGACACGTGTTCCAACGGTCAGATTTCAAACACACACGGCAACTTTACTTGGGCTACAAGTAAAGCTGACTTGTCCAACTCTAGACAAGATTCGCTCTCATAGTCTTCACTCGAAGACATAGGATTTTGGTTAAGCATCACTTCAGTAATTCTGACTGGTTCTCTTGGATCCCACTTAACAGTACGGTGGTTCCTATGACTCAACAAAAAAGAAAAAGAACAACGAAAGATCTAAGTCTTCGTGCTCCATAGTCTTCATGCGATGTCTTCTCTTGTCATAGTCTTCAATGTAAATGTCTTCACATACCACCTTTGACTTTAATGTCTTCATACATTTTTAGGGGTCACCTCTTGTAGGAAAACCGAATCAATGAGGGACTTCTACCTGTGTTATCCTGCAATTCTCACAAACACATTAGTCCCTCAACTAAGTTTGTCGTCAATACTCCAAAACCAACTAAGGGTGGCACTAGATACACTTACAAATGGTATGTAGAATTTAAACAAGACATGTGCAAAAATTGACACACTAAGTTTGCTAAACCATGCATATATAGACAACCTGACACAAACTACATCGATGGAAATAACTATAAGTTATTTTCCCAATATTATGCCAAATAGGCTATAAGACCATGAAATTGAAAAGCACTATAAATGAACTCTATAAAGGTTGAAAATTGGCATGGTATTATTATTTCACCCATATAGCATGTGCAAGAAAGTAGAGAGGGTTAAGGCAAAAACTAGATGCACTTCGTGTACAAAACGGACAATCTATTTCGAAGTATCAGGGTTTTAGACGAAAACGCATCTGCTACAAAGGGACGTCCACTAGCAAAAAATTCTTTTACTCACGGAAATTTTATAAGGTGTGCGTTGCTCAAACACGATCTGTAGGCCTTGAGAAAAAAAAGATGACAAAATTTCAACAAACGATAACACAGTGCCTAATTATAGAACAATCAGTAAATGCATGGAAAATAACTAAAATTATCAACGTATTTTCTGTTCAAAACATTATAAGCAACCTCTAGTATTATTGAAACTAAAATTATATAAAATTGATGCAACTAAAATTATCAAAGTTTTTTCTGTTCAAAATCATTTAAAGCAAAAAGAATTTTCATAAAGAACTTTTTTGTTAGAAACTTTAATAGCAAAAAGAATTATCATAAAATAGAATAAATAAGTAATTAGAAACAAAAAAAAAGTATTTTGTTGTAAGTAGAAACAAAATAAAATAAATAAAACCAAAAAGAAAAGAAATAAACTGGACAAAAAGCAACCTACTGGGCCACCACGGCCTGAATACGACTAGAAACCCACCCATGGGCCAGGATACATGCCCGTAGAAGGCCCAATATAGATACAGTGTGTTTAGGCCCGAAAGCCTGCATTTGAGAGGAGCTCGAGAGGGCAGCGGGAGTGGGGCTTATAAACCACTCTCGAGCTCCCTCAGCTAGCGAGGTGGGACTAAACTTTCGTGGCGCGATGCGGGCAGCACAAGGCTTTCAGTCCCGGTTGGTGCCACCAACCGGTACTAAAGGCGCACATTGGTACCGGTTCATGCCAACAACTGGTACCAATGTGCCCCCTTTAGTCCCGATTTGTGCCACTAACCGGGACCAAAGGCCACTGCTTCCCGCCTTTTGGGCTGCTGAAAAGCGACCTTTGGTCCCGGTTGGTGGCTCCAACCAGGACTAAAGGGGTGCTTTGGTCCCGATTGCTGTCACGAACCGGGACCAAAGGTCTGTCTATATAAGCCACGCTTCTGGTCTCTACAACAGGCAGGGTTCAGCAGTGCAGTTTAACTTCATGTTCACTGTAGCCCCAGTAGTTTTCCACATTCCTCTGAAGATGATATCTTTATCCCAATCTGCTGATTTGTTGTGCCAAACAACTTGTACAAGGGTCCATATTCTACGACGATGCAAGGCTGTTTTATAAACCACTCTCAGACAGCACTAGATGGTTTAATTTGTGATCCCACAAAAGAAAAATGCTGCAGCTGAAGCTAAAAAAAATGTTGTTTACTGGGGAGGTGTGTTGACAGAGCTTTTCACAGTGAAGATACCTGGTTTTTCCTTGTTTGAAATGAGGTGATTAGTTAGGGGTTTTGTTGGTTTGGCGACGGAGGAAACCTTTTTACCAGGAAAGGAAACATGCATCAGAGTTTGTAGGACTAGATCCCAATTAAGACTAGTTGCGGTCATCCTGAGTTGAAAAATCAGGATATGAAATGCCAAATCTGATCAGCGTGTGTGGTTGGCTCCACAGAACATTCCTTCTTTTCTACGGTGCATCGAGTCTGTGTTGTTGTTGTTGTTATGCAAGTATGTGGAGTTTCTGTACATAAATAATGCCAAAAAACTGAGCAAATTTTTCATGTTGCAGAATTTTAGATAGAGGGTTGATGTGGTTTGTTTCTGAAAAGGTACAGGGATGACCCACACTAAACTCACTGATCATAACCATACAATGATTGTTAGTGGCATCCAACGTACACACAACAAAATGACATGCCAGCTCTCATCTACTATCTACTACCCCTATAAAAGAAAAAGAGGGGGCAGATCCAAACAATCACATCCATCCATTAGCAAGATCTAATGGTCCTTAATCCTTCTATGGTTAAACTACTAATCGATCGCTAACCCACCCTGCCGTTGAAAAGAAAACCGGTTCGCACGACCTCTCGCCCCGCTCGCACGACCCCCGGTTGCCCCCTCCTCCTCCCTCGTCCCACCCGCACGACCCCCAGTCCCCAGTCACCCCGTCCTCCTCCCGCGCCGTTCGCCGCCCCGCTGTTCCTCTCGCAGCCGTTAGCCGCCGGAGCCGCCGCCGGTCACGCGTCGGGGGAGCCCCGCCGCAGGTCGCCGCCCTTCGCTGCAGGAACCGCCAGCAAGTCGCCGCCCGTCGCGCTCTTCGCCGTCGGAGAGCCGGAGCGGCCGACCGCCACGCACCGGGGAGAGACGCCGCAGTTCGCCGCCCTTCGCCGCGGAGCCGCCGCCCGTCGCACGGCTGCCTCTCCTCCTCTGCTGCCGCAGGTACGCCGACGCCTCCCTCCCCCATCGAGCGCGTGGCCGCCGACCTGATTGAGAAGTAGACAAGCCAGTAAGTTCCCTCCTCCGCTGCTGATGCGCGTCTGCTTCGCCCCGGTCCATGCCGCTGCCCTGGCGTTCAGGTGTGCGGAGACGCCATGCCGAATGCACCACTGCGGCCGGCTGACGTGGTTCGCTGTAGCTGTTGCCCCAACCGGTGCGTCCACGCCGTCCGGCGATGGCGCGACCGTTGCGGTGGACGCGGTTATGCGTGGCTCACAGAGATCCAAGGCCAAGACCAGTTTCCGCCATCAAACGTATACACCGATTGAGACCACCGTCTAGAGGGTAAGCAGGCGTATCCATGTAGTATTATATTTAGCTTATGATTTGTGATGTATGGTGGCGTGGGATAATGTTGTTCTCCTTGCAAGTAATCTTTGATTTGTGTTTTCTGGCTCTTCCCTGCCCGGTCGTGGGAACGGTGCAGCTCCTTCCTCAATGCTACTTTTCTCAATCTAATCTCTGCAACTTGTGAGGATTCAAAACACTAAAGGAACTAGGAGTACTACTTGTTTTATTATAGGTGTCTTGTAATCTAAGAACTACTGAGCAAGATAATTCAGATGAATCTAATTAAGAATCTTGTATCAACGGTGATCAAGGCTGTTTTTATATATGTTTATAGAGAACTTGCGCCAAAGCTGTGTGTATTGGACGACCTGCACCAAAGCTGTCCATACAGGGCAGATGGTCCTCAAAGTGTGGTGTCGATTTTGTAAGTTGTTAAGTTGATTTGGTAAGTCTATATAGTGCGGACGACCTACTCTATCTACTTAATGGGTAAGTTTATTTTGTTCTGTTGTCTCACCGGCTTAGTGTGTTGTGCATGTGGTGCCTGTTAGAGCTTTGTCTAAACATTTCTTTTCCTGTCATACAAACTGCTTTTGCTCGGAGTTATACATGGATGGAAGTTTTATGTGTTCGCAACACATGATAACAGGGGTCAGTATTTTGCGGCTCAGGAACACACTTTGGATATAACATCATGGGGACAAAAAACATATTACAGGAAATTAGGTGAACTACATCTACTGGATGCTTGGAACTTTATTAGCATTCTCTGATATCCTGCCTTTGTTTTCAAATATTGATTGGATCAAAATTCTTACTTGTCCTTTGTACAGAAGCATATGGGAGCCGCATTTGAGCAATGCTCTCAACTTTCGGTTGCAGATATTGATAAGGCGATATACAATCCAGTGAATTTTTGAATCACAGTGAGCTCCTTTGATCTTTGCAGTCTTCTTAGTGTTGATTCATGTTGCTACTAGCAAAAGAAAAAACTATTTGTGTTGTAACCTTCTTTTTTCTTCAGTGATACGAAAAACATGATTGGTGAGGCTGATTGTCCAAATGATACATAAAACTGCAGACTGTACCTCCTAACATAGATGCAGATGCACTTGGAACTCCAATCCGATGGATTTTGCTTGCTATTACTAAACAAATGATACTATTCTTTATTGTATTGCAGATTATCAAGACATTGATGATCACATTAAACCAACATAGTTAGATTTCTTAGTTATGCTGAAGTAAGTACTGCTGCTGACCTTTTTCTGGGAACAATGTTTTCATTAGCAATATATTTTCACAATGTTGTTCTGTATTTTGTTTTCTTTAACTCGATCATGTTATCACCAAGAAATCAGATTGGTATTACTTGGAAAATATATTGCACAAGAATTCAGAGCATGGATATATAAACCAGAGCATCCCAATGTTGATATTACTTGGATTAGTATTTGTTTATTTACCTTATATTAAAATCTTCTGCATGCTCTGACAAGAATAAAATCCGGTAGACTACTGAATGTACATGTACGTATGTAGTTCAATAAAAATATGTGCTGGTAATTCTGTTGGCATAGCATAAATTTGCTTTTGTCATCTATAAAATCATTACTGACACTTTTGTGAATGTCAACACATGTTAAGATGTCTTCACTAAGCAGATGGGGTCTATATATAATTCTGCATCTTGATTGTCTGATTATTGGAGCATTACACATGACGTTGTCTAGTTTGTATATCATGTGAGAGCAGAAGAATAGCTCCAATCAACTAAGAACCATACCAGGTGGATGGTGCAAGTTGTTGTCAAACGGACATATGGTGGTTATCCCGGGGAAAGTTGTTTGTTTTGATAGAAGAACTAAGGGAAAAGGATCCATTTGTGAAAAAACAAAGCCATTGGTTCGCAATACTGGAGTCATATCCAAGATTCAACAGGAAAATAAGGTTAACTTGTTATCTACCTACTGTCTATCTGTTCATGTTGGATGTTGACTTCTCATTCAACCATCCTAGCGGCAGTTTCATTGTTTCTTAATATAGGCCTCTGATGTGGATATATTGGTAATCATTCTTCACATGTTACGACTGAAGTTTGAACTCCACATTGTATTGCCATGATTTACATTCAAAAATGAGCGTAATTATTGCCTACCATTTGTCCAAAATTGGAAGTATATACAGAAGATCAGAAATCATCGCATGGTTCCTTGCCCGCTTATTGTGTATTGTATTTATTTTTGACAATTTGATGTTTTTAAACCAACAGAGAATGTGAGAGAAAATATGTTGCTCAATACCGGTGAGGGTACTACACTATATATTTTTCTCGATATTGAAGCATCAGATCCTTCTTGTTCTATGCAACAACTAAGACTATTTTTTGCCACTACAGCCGTGAAACTTCAACCAATACATATGTGCTTGAGTTGCTTTGCAACACATAATGACCATCCTATGTTTGCTGCGGGTGGTCGCCTTCATGGTTGGAGTGAACAGCTTGGCCTGGTACCATGCGCAACAGTCCCAAGAAATCTACCATCGCCTTCATGGCTGCCAGAACTGGTGTAGTGTGCCGAAGATGTCGTCAATGGTGGCGACACTAATGGTGAGCGACCGCTAAAGAGAAAATTGCCGTTGAGGTTGTTGTGCAGGATTGCTCTGATTATTGATCAAGGGAGCATTGGTTTGATTTAAAAGGAGATTAGTAGCTTATTTTGTTCACACATGTTTAAGAGGGGACCAAGAAAATTTCTTGCTAAGCTTATAACAGGGTTGCACGTGCAGACATCTGCCATGAAGAAATATAACTACAAACAAAGTGTTTTTGGTTAGGAGTAGATATATCTTCTAAAGGAGTTTTAGCCAAGACGTGTGTTGCACGTGCAAGCTTACTTGTACAAGTGAAGTAACTGAGGAAACTAAGCAGTTGACCAAAATGTTGTTTTGAGGCTGCCTCAGGTAGTAACATTAAGTAGGGCCTGTTTTGGTCAGATGACTTGATGAGATCTATGGTGGATATTTTATTATGGCATCTATCTTGTTCAGATACTTGTAACGTGAATCAAACAGATTTTCCCAGGTTTAGTAGAAGAAACTTTTTGCAACTGTGATTTTATCAGCTTGGATACTGATGGTACGCCGGCAGTGCTGGTTACTAGGGATAGGTCGCAAGGGCAACTAAAGCTATAACTTGCCTGAGGAACTTTCAGGCACGCTGCAGTTTGGATCTTCTGATTTTCTTGGATGCCCTGCTCTACCAGTATAACTGAACTGCTCTGCTCTGCCATACAATAGGCTGCTCTGCTCTCTGCTTGGGGAATGCTGGCTTCTGATTGCTTCTACAACTGCACTGTACTGTCGTCGCTCTATCGATGGAGAATTGTTGGGGCCTGCAGTGGAGTGCTTAGTGTCTGAGTCGAGCATCGCCAAATCAATATCGCAGGCCGATTCGATCTCATCTAGATTTGGTTTGCTGCTGGTCCTCTAGGTGTCCACAACAGGCAGGGGTCAGCAGTTTACTGTCATGCTCGCTGTAATGTTCCCCATTTCCTCCGAAGAAGAATTTTTCCCAAACCTGTTGATCTGTGCCTAACAACTTGTAAAAGGTTCCATACTATGCGACCATGCAATCCAAAATAGGCTGTTTTATCAAATTTGTATTACAATTATCTTGTTCAGATCGCTGTAGTATTCCCATTTCCTCTGAAGGTAAATTTGTATTTGTTAGCGGCTAGGGTTCTGCCCGGTCATGGTCGGAGACAGTAGGGGAAGAAGGGGGAAGGGCGAGGGCTTGAGCGCGGCGGCCGGCGGCGGGGCGCCGTCCTGGCACGGTGCGGCGGCGTCGAGAGAAGGAGGCGGCTAGGGTTTAGGGTTTCCGGCTCCTCTGGGAGCCGAGCAATAGAAATAGTCTTATTGCTTAATTCCGAAAAGAGTCTTACAACCTATATTTATATCCTAGATAACTTGCAGAAGAATTAACCTAAGATAACTTGTATAAGAATTAACCTAAGATAACTTGCATAATCTGAAAATAAAAACTAAGATAACTTGCGGGCCTAAGCCTGCCTGTTGGGCCTCCTTCGGCCATAGACCTGGCCGGTCATAACATCTCTCCCCGCCTGCGCAAACAGCTCGTCCTCGAGCTGAAAGTCGGGGTAGTGCTGGAGGAACTCCTCGCGCTGCTCCCAACTAGCATCCTCCTCTGGTAGTCCAGTCCACCGGATCAACACGTACCAGGAGCCTCGGCGCAGCTGAGCCTGCAACGCCTTCTTTGGTTCAGGAAGGAGACGCCCGTCCGTGACCGGTGGAAGAGCCGGCGGTGCCGCAGGTGGCTCGCCGCGGAATGGCTTGAGCAGCCCGACATGGAAGACATCATGGATCCGGGCGCCTGCCGGAAGCTGCAGACGGTAAGCCACTTTTCCAATGCGTTCTAGGATCGCAAAGGGACCGACATAGCGAGGACCGAGCTTCTTCCTCGCGCGGGGGTCCAAGGACTGCGTAGAGCGGTGAAGTAGACGCAGCCAGACCCAATCACCCACCGCGTACTCCGCCTTGCGATGGTGGCCATCATAGTAACGTTTGGCCAACTGTTGGGCCTGCAGGAGTCGTTGCTGGATCTCCGCGATCATCTCATCACGACTTCTCAGAAGGGCCCCGGCAACCTCGGTCCGCGCCGAGGCCGGATCAACCGGCAGGATCGGCGGGGGTGGCCGGCCATACACCACCTCAAAGGGCGTAGCTCGCAGGGCGGAGTGATAAGAGGTGTTGTAGCAGTACTCTGCCCATGAGAGCTAGTCCACCCATGCACGAGGGCGATCACCTGTAACACAGCGCAAATACATGGCAATCACCTTGTTAACGATCTCAGACTGGTCGTCCGTCTGAGGGTGGAAGGTTGTGCTGAGGCGTAGCTTCACGCCCGCCAGCCGGAAAAGGTCACGCCACACGTGTCCCGTGAACACGGGGGTCCCGATCACTGACGATCGAAGAAGGGAACCCGTGGAGACGGACAATGCCATCGAAGAAGGCCCGGGCAACCGATGCCGCTGAATATGGATGGCCGAGCGGTATGAAATGAGCATACTTGGAGAAGCGGTCGACCACCGTGAGAATGACAGACTTGCCGCCCACCTTGGGAAGGCCCTCGATGAAGTCCATGGAGATGTCCGCCCAAACCTGAGTAGGGACCTCCAAGGGTTGCAGCATGCCAGCCGGCCGTAGAGTCTCTGTCTTGTTGCGCTGGCACGTCACACACGACCGTACCCAGTCACGGACCAAGGCACGATCACCAGGAATGTAGAAGTCGGCTCGGAGACGATGGAGCGTCTTCTGCACTCCCTCATGGCCCGCCGAGTGAGCGAGACGCAGCACCTGCTGGCGAAGATCGTCGTGCGCCGGAACGAAGACCCGGCGCCCATGGAGAAGCAGGCCATCGGCAAGGCGCCACGGTTCCTCCAACTCACCCGCCGCCAACTGCCGCTGGAGGAGGAGGGAATCGGCCGCAGCAGCAGTCGCCCGGCGGATGTCGTCGTAGAAGGCGAAGGAGGGCCCGGTGATGATGTAGAAGGCCGCCCCCTCCGCCGCATCCTCGTCCACATCGGCATCACGCCGAGACAGGGCGTCGGCGACGGTGTTAAGGCGACCCGGACGGTACTCGACGGTGAAGTCAAAGCCAAAGAGTTTACTGATCCATTGGTGCTGGGGCACCGTCGAGAGCCTCTGATCTAGCATGAACTTGAGGCTGTAATGATCCGTGCGGATCCGGAAAGAGCGGCCCCAAAGATAGGGCCGCCAATGGCGTACAGCCTGCACCAACCCAATGAGCTCACGCTCATACGCCGCCAACTTAAGATGATGTGCGGCAAATGGGCGACTGAAGAAAGAGAGGGGTCCCTCGCCCTGGTGTAGGACCGCACCGAACCCCGCACCGGAAGTGTCGCAGTCGACGGTGAAGGGGAGGTCAAAATCCGGCATCTGCAGTACGGGTCCCGTCGTGAGGGCCCCCTTGAGGGCCTCGAAGGCTGAAGTGGCCTCCTTGTCCCAAGAGAAGGCGTCGCGCCGGAGGAGACGCGTGAGTGGGGCCGCGATGAGGCCAAACTCCCGGATGAACTTCCGGTAGTACCCCGCGAGGCCAAGAAACCCGCGAAGAGCACGTGGAGACTGCGGAATTGGCCAGGCGGCGACGGCCGCGACCTTGTCGGCATCCATGGCCACTCCCTTGGCCGAGATGACGTGGCCGAGGTAAGCGACCGACGGCGTCCCTAACGAGCACTTCGAGCGCTTAAGATGAAGATGATGCGCCCGAACCTCGTTGAAGACGATGGCCACATGCTGGAGGTGCTCTGCCCAAGAGGCGCTGTAGATAAGAATGTCATCAAAGAAAACGAGCACAAACCAGCGTAAGTAGGGCCGAAGGACATCGTTCATCAAGGCCTGAAACGTCGCCGGGGCGTTGGAGAGGCCAAAGGGCATCACCAAGAACTCGAAGTGGCCGTGATGAGTCTGAAACGCCGTCTTGGCGATGTCGTCTGGATGCATGCGCACCTGATGATACCCTGATCGAAGGTCCAGCTTGGTGAAGAAGCGTGCCCCGTGCAGCTCGTCGAGAAGCTCATCGACAACCGGAATAGGAAACTTGTCCTTCAATGTGAGAGCATTAAGGGCACGGTAGTCAATGCAGAAACGCCACGTGCCATCCGACTTACGCACGAGGAGGACCGGTGCTGTAAACGGGGACGTGGAGATGCGGATGATGCCGGCGGCAAGCATGAGTGCACACTGTCGCTCCAACTCGTCCTTCTGCAGCTGTGGATACCCGTAAGGCCGCACGGACACAGGGGCCGATCCCGGAAGGAGGTGAATACGGTGGTCGTAGATCCGGGCCGGTGGCAGACCCTGCGGCTCCTCAAAGAGATCCCGGTGCTGCTGCAGGAGCCCGTCCAAGAGCGGATGCTCGGCCTCCGTGGTCGCCGTGGCCGGCTGAAGAGGGGGCGCGGGTGCGGCCCACCGAATGCGACGACCCAAACTCCAGAAGGTCATCGTTAGCGCGTCAAAGTCCCAAAGGATAGGACCCAACGCACGCAAGAAGTCGACGCCGAGGATAAAGTAGAAGCAGCCAAATCGATGCCGGCGCATGTGATGGTGAAGTGCTCGTCGCCGATAGTGATGGGCACGTCGCGAGCGAGCCCATGGCAGCGTAGACGGTCGCCATTCGCGACCGTGACCCGTAGCTGCTCTCCTCTGGCCGGCTGGAGCGCAAGACGCCGCATGGTGACCTCTGGCAGGAAATTATGCGTGGAACCTATGTCCAGGAGGGCCACCAGGCGCTCGCCATGGATCATGACCGGTAAAAGCATCGTCCGTTCATCACGGATGCCGGCCAGCGCGTGAAGGGACACCACAAAGGCGGTAGCCGGGCCCGGTGCGGGTGCCGCTGCGGGCTCCGCAAGAGTCGGGGTGCCGAGGTCGGCCTCCGGGGTGTCATCCTCGATCTCGTCCGTCGTCTCCAGGTAGAAAAGGTGCGGACAAACATGGCCCGGCGCATATGGCGCATCGCAGTTGAAGCACAGGCCCAGGCGCATGCGTTCCAGCTGCTCCGCCCGAGTGAGGCGCCGGAATGGCCGTGTCGGGGCTGGGGTAGCGGCCGGGGCAGTGGTAGAGGACGCCGGTGCTGCCGGACGCTGGCGGGGAGGCTAGCGGCCCCCACGCGGCACGGATGGCCGTGGCGACGTCAAAGCCTGGGCACGCTGCTCGAACGCCCGCGCGTAGTACATGGCCGTCTGAAGGTCTTGTGGTCCCTTCATCTCAACGTCCATGCGGATGTGGTCGGGAAGGCCGCCGACGAAGAGCTCCGCCCACTGTAAGGCTGTCACACCAGGCGCGTGGCACGCTAGAGCCTGGAAGCGGTCGGCGAAATCCTGCACCGTGGAGGTGAATGGTAGGCGGCCCAACTCGGCCAAGCGGCTCCCTCGTACCGGTGGCCCGAACCGAAGAAGACAGAGCTCGCGGAAGTGATCCCACGGTGGCATGCCGCCCTCGTCCTGCTCGAGGGCGTAGTACCAGGTCTGGGCGGCCCCGCGAAGATGGTAGGAAGCCATCCATGTGCGCTCGGACGCGGGCATGCGCTGTCCACGGAAGAACTGGTCACATTGGTTTAGCCAGTTAAGCGGGTCTTCGGAACCGTCGTACGTGGCGAAGTCAATTTTGGCGAACCGGGGCGGCTGCTGGTATGGGGTGCCCGGGGCCACGGCCTCGGCGGTGCGGAGGGCGGAGGACGGCGCCCGGTCCAGGGTAGACGGCCCGGCGTACTGCCCTGGGACGCCCGACGCCTCGGGCTGCCACGGGGACCCTGACGGGGGCCGAGCCTCCGTGGGAGTCGACGGCGGCCCGTGGAGCCAGTCGGGCAGCGGCGATGGCGACGAAGGAAGGCGGACCTCCTGGATAGGGAGGCCGCTCGGCGAGGACCCGCCCGGCCCAGGGTTGGGCGGTGGCGGTGGCGGAGCGCGCGCCGTGGCCGCCGGGAGGGACGGCGCGGTGGAGGGTGGCGCGGATGGTGGAGTCCAGGTCGGCCACTGCGGTCCCTGGGCGGAGGCGGATGGCGTGGTTGGCGCCGTGAACGGCGTCGGCCATTGTGGCCAGGGCGTCGTCGAAGCCGTCGGAGCGGGAAGCGCCGGGTAGCCGCCGGTGAGAGCCGCCGGTACGGGGTACCACGGCAGCGCCTGCTGGCCCGTGGCCGCGGTCTGGTGGAGCGGTGGGGGCGGCCCGTATGGGCTGGCCAAGTAGAGACGGATGCCCTGGACCGCCACGACTAGGTCATTGAGCACGCCGGCCATAGCTTCTGGTGTGAACTGCGGCGGCGGGGGGGAAGGCGGCGGCGATGGCTGCTGGATGGGAAGCTGCGGC
>NC_041380.1:7425650-7426533 GCF_002162155.2 Triticum dicoccoides
CCTTAAACTAATGAACAAGCCGATGGTGTTTCTTTGTGAAGATAGATAGATAGTACAGGGAGGGCTTGTACCTGAATGCAGAGGAGCACAGTTATATTTCAAAGGAAGCGAGAATGTACTTAAATCTTAATCATGTCTCCTTCCCCTCTCGTGGACCATCTGGTTGGGAAAAAGGCTTAAGGCCGTATATTAATTAGTTTGGGTCCTTAGAACACACCCTTACACAAAGATAGACATACATTCAATATCTCGGAGTTGCCGAAGTCTTCACCCTCCTGCATACATCGATGCCGCGTCGTGAGCATGCCTCGATGCTTGGTGGTGCAAACTTTTTGAAACCGAGGAGCTTTTAGAAGAAACAGTTGGCAAGTCGTTGATGTAGACCTGGAGACGACGGCAACTGCGGTTTGTTAAGCAAAATGCCACCCCAGAAAAATAAACAACGATAGTGTCCTATAGAAACTCCAAAAATCACAAAGATATTGGAAGTTGGCCGAATCTAGATAGATGCATTGAAGGGCGGGAAGATAATATTCCTACCCTGGGGTAATGCGGTCGCTTTGTTGACCCACAGCAAACACGAAGACTCTTTAAAGAAACCCTAAAAAAAGTCACTCATGCCGTTGTATGGTAGGTACGTGTTTGATGTCAAGTTCGCAACAACCCTCGAGCGCATCCACAATAGACCCCTCGATCTGCACCTCCTCGCAGCAGCCGTTGCTGCGCGGGCTTTGCCAAGGCGCGCCTTGGCGGCGACGAGTGGGCAGACACCGGGTGGTAGGTAGGATTTCTCGGCTCGTCGCATCTCAACAATTCTTCCCTCCCGTGGATCTATCATTATACCCCCTACCCCCCCCCCCTCCAAGTACGAAATTATTACCCT
>NC_041380.1:7427278-7455589 GCF_002162155.2 Triticum dicoccoides
CCGCCAGCCTTGGTGCGATGAGCCTAGACGACTTCGGCATGGCCCCAGGCTTGTGTGTAAACCGACAGAAGAGCTCGGCCATGCTAATCCGGTGCTCCGAGGATCAAGTAACTTTGACTAAAAATATCTGGGACTTCCTCTGAGCATGCGCAAAATGACAACCGCGTAATTTCAGTAGCAGGTCGAGCAGCTTGCTAACTAGATGCTGTCGTCGAGAAGTGCTATGCTGTCGAAGAGCGATAGGTTTCTTCAAGTGAAGACGGTTCTATGTGCTATTTCCATGCACTCGTTGATGGCTATGGAGCTCCATCCCAAGACAATTGCGGCTCTGCAGAAGATATGACGCGACTTCCTTTGGTGTGCCAAGCTGGCTAGAGGTGGCAACTGCTCTGTGGCATCGGACTCGGTCTACTCACCGAACTGGATGGGCGGCCTGGGAATACCTAATCTGAAGTGGCCAAGCGTGGCCTTGATGGCGCGTGGCTTTGGCTGATCCTTAAAGGCCTTGGAAGGAATTCAGGATCACGGTTCCAAGTGAGACCCTTGCGATCTACCAGGCGGCAATGGTGGCCACGATTGGCGACGGGGAACGCGCCCTCTTCCAGGAGGATCTGTGGCTTCAGGGCCAACAAATTCAAGAACTGGCACCAAAACTATACGACAAAGACGCGCCTCGAATACGCTCTTCCAGACACTTAGGTAGGCGATCGTTGACAACACGTGGGCAACAGACATTGGCCCAAGCATGGACATGCAAACAATTCTGGAGTATCTTCAGCTCTAGCCCACAATCTCGGGTTTCGAGCTCTTGCACGACACTTGTGACACAATCAGATGGGGCTAGGAGCCGAGGGCCGCTATTCTGTCAGTTGAATCTAAGTTTGTTGGTCCGGAGGTGGCTGCTTATGCAGATTTCGTATAGAAGCAAATGACACCTCATCAATGCCGATTCTTTTTGTGGCTTGCTATGGGGAAAATATTCTGTAGAGCATAGGCTTTGGGACACCCCCTTATCTAGCCACTCATTTCTGCATCGCGATTCGTGCGAGTACATTTGTCTTTTTTATTTCTCCCATATAGAAAAACATATGAACTTCAAACTTGGCAGCTCAACAAAACATTCTTACTAGAATGTGAGAAAAAACTTTCAGAATTTTCCGTGCAATATAAATACTAAAAAGTACATTTTTAATACAAAAAATCTAATTTCGTATATTTATGTTTGACAAAAAAATCTGAAAGTTTTTCTCACATTCTAGTTAGAACGTTTTGGTGTCTTGCAAAGTTTGAAGTTCATATGTTGTTTTATTTTGAAGAAACAAAAAAGAGAAAATCTGATGTACAAAGTTAGTTGTCTAGTACGGATCTCAAAACAATGTTAGAGGGTAAGGATAAGGGGTGTCCAGAAACCTGAGCTCTAAAAATCCGCGTCCCTTGCTATGGGGAACCGCTGCTGGACGTCGGACAGGCTGGCTAGGAGAGACCTACCCCACCAAGACTATTGCCTTCTCTGCAATCAACATGATGAGTCTATCGATCATCTATTGTTGAACTGCGTTTTCACGAGGCCGATTTGTGACTCTTTGGGCGACCCGGGTCAAATACCGACGATCGATGACACCCTGGTGGAGTGGTGCAGCAGTAGGACCTACACGAGGTCTCCACCCCTATGGTGGTGGGCTCTTCACCCCTTTCTTCTCACAATATATGATACACACACTCGTGCATATTCAAGAAAAATGATTTTTGTTTTGTATATATGAAGGCTCGCATTTCCAATTGATTTTTTGTATCATTGACAAATGGTACTATTTTCTCATAATATGTAGCTGGTTTTCCTTCAATTACATAAACCTTTTGGTGGAATATCAAACACGTCCTAACACGTGTGGAATTACGACATCCTGGCATGTGAGCGAACATTTTACAGTAGCAAAATTTAATTGCTGCAGTAAGAAGAACATGTTTTTCTTATGCACATATCATCCATTTGTTGTCTTGCGTTTAACTAAGTAACTGGACCAATTTCAGACATACTATAGGTCGTTAAAGATGCTAGCTCACCTGAAAGGTGTAATAAGTAATGATCCTTGGTACGGGAGTACGATTCTTCATATTGTACATTCACACACCAACCAGACTTCTTTATTTTCTGATCCACACCGATATGATATGATCTTAAACACAAAACTAAACATTAACAAACAGACATCCGTATAGGTTGTTGGAATATTCCAGGCTACAAATCCACTGATTACGAAAAAGGAAAACATTGACATGCTTATAAAGCTAATTTCACAGCTACCCGTATGGGTTTCTACAATCCACGCAGCATTCGAGCATATTACTGGATGGCGGAGCCAGCCGTAGTGTCCTGAAAATAAAATCCACAGTAACATCAGCATCACTACATGTCAAGAAATAAGGCATTAAGGTATTAATGGAATTTTATCATGAAAATAGTGGCAATTCGTAATGTTTATCCACATGACTGGAATTAGCTTTCTCAGAGAATTAGACTTTTTTAGGAACTATCATATTTATTAGAGAAAAGTATACTTTTCGTTCTTCAACTCTTGGCAAAGTCTAGGTTTAGTCCCTTAACTTTAAAACCAGACAACTTGAACCTGCAACTCTTGAAACCAGGCAAATTTAGTCCCTTATCTCGGCTCACCTGGCATCGCTGCTGACTAAAAGAGGTTTTGACCGGTCTTCGTCCAGGTGGTGGTATTTCCCTCTCCTGCCTTCTTCCTTTCTCATTGGCTTTTTGAGATATTTCATCAAACATCTAGCATACACTACGCGTGTCGTCCATTGCCGAACAGTGGTGCTTGCTCCCGTGGGTCATGCACGTGTGCCACGCCGTTGACGGCTGCTGAGCAACGCCCTGCACCGGCGTGCTGCTTATCTTAGCCAAAAGGATGAAGCGGCTCGCGACAGTGCAGCTCAGCATCAACATCTCCGTCGGCCGTCGCGTTCTGCTCCATGTTGCCGCAGCTCGCAAGGGGAGCAGCGCAGCTCGGCAGCGTCTCAGTTGCTGCGGTCCTCGCTGACGAAGCACTCGCCGCAGCAACCAGGGGATATGGCACTCACACAGTCATATCTACTTAAGGGGATATGTCTCGCAAGGGATGAGTTGAGAGACGAAAAATATACTTTTCTCTATTTATTACATAACAAGAAATGAGCATATACAAAATGAAGTAGTTAAACATATCTACTTATGGCTGGTTTGACGTAGAATGCATGGATATTAAGTTCTTTGATACTTTGACCCGGAGGAGGGTTGTCGAGCACTTTGTACTTGATGATCCCACATGCCATAGCAAACTCTCCAGTCCCACCGATAATGGACATCTGGCCTTCTTGACCGTTGATCCCTATTACTTTAAATGACGATCCACTGTACCTGATTTTTGATAAAGGAGATGGAATAAATTAATATCTAGATGATACCAATTAAATCTGGCCTTCATTGCACCCGATATAGTTTTGCAAGGCAATATCGTACATCGTATAAAACTGGACAATCTTGAGCATATGAGAAAGCAAAAACTAACTTTTAGCCCAAAAGTATGTACAAAAATTACCTGGCATTCTCGAACACCATGCTGAAGTAGTTGAACCAGATTCGATCGGCCACACCAGCTTGTGTATGCATGCCTTTGGTACGAGCAACAATGGTGACACGAGGACTTGGTCCATCCATGACAGTCCAATCATTAACAGCCAATGTGCCAAACCCTGCCGGCACTATTAGAAAAAGGGGCATTGTTCGGGCCTGGTCAGCCCATTAGTCCCGGTTCTACCATGAACCGGGATCAATGGATGCATTCGTCCCGGTTCGTGAGTCCAGAGGGCCGGCCGGGGCCTCATGGGCATTGATCCCAGTTCGTCTAGGCCCATTTGTCCCGGTTCTTGACACGAACCGGGACCAATGGGCCTCGCTCCTGGCCCACAAAACATTGGTCCCGGTTCTTGGCTCGAACCGGTACAGAAGGCTGAGCTTTAGTCCCCGTTCCAGCCACGAACCGAGACAAATGAGTTGCCTATATATACCCCATCGCCGGCGAGCAGAGCACTCCACAGTGCTCTGTTTTTTGCTGGCCGGCGAGGAAGGGCATTTGGATGCTCTAGCTCACCTCTTATGCATGTGAGGTGTTCGATGAAATGCCCGAGCCACACTAGTTAAGCTTTCTCTCCATGTTTTCCGAGATTTGTCTAGGTTTAGCGGTCCATCACGCCCCGTCCTCGTCTTCACCGTCGTCGATTGCCCGCGCCGATCTCGTCGCCGGCACCACTGTGGTGAGCCTCTTATTCTTATCTTCTTTCTGAAAGAAAAAAAATCTTACTTTAGATAGATACTTGTCTAATTTTCTTACTTTTGACACACATAGTTATATATAATGCACGCAGATGAACCGGCAATGGATGTACGGTGACAGACACACCTCCGAGTACATTAAGGGCGTGCATAAATTTCTTGAAGTGGCTGAGGCAAACAAGCAGAATGGTTTTATGTGTTGTCCATGCCCTGATTGTGGGAATATGAGGTCTTACTCTGACAAGAAAATCCTTCACACCCACCTACTTTATAAGGGTTTCATGCCACACTATAATGTTTGGACGAAGCACGGAGAAATAGGGGTTATGATGGAAGACAGCGAAGAAGAAGCGGACGATGAAAACTATGCCCCCCCTGAATACAGTGATGCTGCAACGGGGGAAGCTGAAGATCAAGAGGAAGCTGAAGATCAAGAGGAACCAGATGATGTGCCCGATGATGATCTCCGCCGGGTCAATGTTGATGCAAGGGAAAAGTGCGAAAGTGAAAAGGAGAAGCTGAAGTTCGATTGCATGTTATAGGATCACAAAAAAGGGTTGTACCCCAATTGCGAAGATGACAACACAAAGATCGGTACCGTACTGGAATTGCTGCAGTGGAAGGCAGAGAATGCTGTGCCTGACAAAGGATTTGAGAAGCTACTGAAAATATTGAAGAAGAAGCTTCCAAAGGATAACGAATTGCCCGACAGTACGTACGCAGCAAAGAAGGCCATATGCCCTCTAGGATTGGAGGTGGAGAAGTGATACGTCTCCAACGTATCTATAATTTTTGATTGCTCCATGCTATATTATCTACTGTTTTAAACATTATTGGGCTTTATTATCCACTTTTATATTATTTTTGGGACTAACCTATTAACCGGAGGCCCATCACAGAATTGTTGTTTTTTTGCCTATTTTATGGTTTCGAAGAAAAGGAATATCAAATGGAGTCCAAACGGAATGAAACCTTCGGGAACGTGATTTTCTCACCGAACATGATCCAGGAGACTTGGACCCTACGTCAAGAAACAAAGAAGGAGGCCACGAGGTAGGGGGCGCGCCTACCCCCCCTCCCAGGCGTGCCCTCCACCCTCATGGGCCCCCTGTTGCTCCATCGACGTACTCCTTCCTCCTATATATACCTACGTACCCCCAAACAATCAGACACGGAGCCAAAACCCTAATTCCACCGCCGCAACTTTCTGTATCCACGAGATCCCATCTTGAGGCCTGTTCCGGAGATCCGCCGGAGGGGGTATCCATCACGGAGGGCTTCTACATCAACTCCATAGCCCCTCCGATGAAGTGTGAGTAGTTCACCTTAGACCTACGGGTCCATAGTAATTAGCTAGATGGCTTCTTTTCTCTTTTTGGATCCCAATACAATGTTCTCCCCCTCTCTTGTGGAAATCTATTCGATGTAATCTTCTTTTTGCGGTGTGTTTGTTGAGACCGATGAATTATGGGTTTATGATCAAGTCTATCTATGAACAATATTTGAATCTTCTCTGAATTCTTTTATGTATGATTGGTTATCTTTGCAAGTCTCTTCGAATTATCAGTTTGGTTTGGCCTACTAGATTCATCTTTCTTGCAATGGGTGAAGTGCTTAGCTTTGGGTTCAATCTTGTGGTGTCCTTTTCCAGTGACAGTAGGGGCAGCAAGGCACGTATTGTATTGTTGCCATGGAGGATAACAAGATGGGGTTTTCATCATATTGCATGAGTTTCTCCCTCTACATCATGTCATCTTGCTTAAGGCGTTACTCTGTTTTCATGAACTTAATACTCTAGATGCATGCTGGATAGCGGTCGATGAGTGAAGTAATAGTAGTAGATACTGGCAGGAGTCGGTCTACTTGTCTCGGACGTGATGCCTATATATATGATCATACCTAGATATTCTCATAACTATGCTCAATTCTGTCAATTGCTCAACAGTAATTCGTTCACCCACCGTAAAATACCTATGCTTTTGAGAGAAGCCACTAGTGAAACCTATGGCCCCTGGGTCTATCTTTTCATCATATTAATCTTCCAATACTTAGTTATTTCCTATCTTTTTACTTTTCTTTTATTTTACTTTTCATCTTTATCATAAAAATACCAAAAAAATTATCTTATCATATCTATCAGATCTCACTCTCACAAGTGGCCGTGTAGGGATTGACAACCCCTTATCGCGGTTGGTTGCGAGGAGCTATTTGCTTTGTGCAGGTATGAGGGACTCGCACGTAGCCTCCTACTGGATTGATACCTTGGTTCTCAAAAACTGAGGGAAATGCTTACGCTACTTTGCTGCATCATCCCTTCCTCTTCGGGGAAAACCAACGCAGTGCTCAAGAGAGGTAGCAAGAAGGATTTCTGGCGCCATTGCCGGGGAGGTTCGCGCAAGTCAAGTCAAGATCTGACTCCCGACAACAAGCCATTTCTGGCGCCGTTGCGGGGGAGTCTACGCAAAAGTCAATATACCAAGTACCCATCACAATCCTTATCTCCCGCATTACATTATTTGCCATTTGCCTCTCGTTTTCCTTTCCCCCACTTCACCCTTGCCATTTTATTCGCCCTCTCTCTTTCCCGTTTGCCTCTTTTTGCCCGCTTGCTTTTTTGCTTGTGTGTTGGATTGCTTGCTTGTCGTTATGGCTAGTCCCTTATCTTCTCTGTTGTCTCCCGAGAATGAAATTCTAAATTTTAAGCAAAGGGAGGGAGAATATCTAAAAGACGCTTGGTATAGAATTTGCAATGCTTAAAATAGATCTACCAGGAAGCAATCTACTTCCGTTCTTCTTCGCAATTTTTATGTAGGCGCTACTCCTTGGCACAGCTATGTCCTTGATACTATCACCGGAGGGAACTTCTTGGGTAGCCATACTTTTGATTCTTATAATGCTATGATAGATTTGTTTGGCTCACCCCCTCTTTTGGTTAATGGAACTGTATTAACTTTGGAGCATGTAATGCAAAGGCTCGAAATTATTGAAAATAAGGTTGCTACCGTAGAGTTAATTGAAAATTTGGATAAAAAGATCCACAACCGAATCTCTCAATATGGATCTAAAGTAGGAGTCACTTTGAAACATATTAAAGAAAAGGAACCCATAGTTAGTGAGAAAATAAATCACGAATCCACTAGGATCGATAAACTTGAGGATATTATTACCATCTTGGGAACCGCTTTTTCTTCCGTAAAGAATACTCCAAGTCCTTCCACTAAAATTGCCAAGCTTATCTATGTTCCTAAAAATAAGGGTGAATCCTCTAGTAAGGAAACTGCATATCTCAAATCTATAAGTATTCATCCCAATCTTTTTGCTATCATTAAGGAACCATTTGTTACAAATAAATTTTTCGATATTGTGCCTAAAAGTTTGATAATCAATAAAAAGAAAGAAATTCCTAAAAATGGTAGATGCTTCATTGAAAGATTGCCAACCAAAGATGGCAATACCTAGATCTATCCTTGCTTTTTATGCCTAACTAGGGGCGTTAAACGATAGCGCTTGTTGGGAGGCAACCAAATTTTATTTTTATTCCTTGCTTTTTGCTCCTTTTTAGTAATAAATAATTTATCTAGCCTCTGTGTAGGTTGTATTTTTTGTGTTTAATTAGTGTTTGTGCCAAGTAGAACCATTGGGAAGACTTGGGGGAAGTCTTAATATCCTGCTGTAAAAAACAGAAACTTTAGCACTCACGAGAACTGCTGCCATTTTTATTTCGAAAGTGATATTTAGTTAATTATTTTTGCAGATTATTAATAGATAAATTACTCACGTCTAGCAATTTATTTTAGAATTTTTGGGATTCCAGATCTTGCGCTAGCTACAAATTACTACAGACTGTTCTGTTTTTGACAGGTTCTATTTTTCATGTGTTGTTTGCTTATTTTAATGAATCTATGGCTAGTAAAATAGTTTATAAACCATAGAGAAGTTGAAATACAGTAGGTTTAACACCAATATAAATAAATAATGAGTTCATTACAGTACCTTGAAGTGGTCTTTTGTTTTCTTTCGCTAACGGAGCTCAGGAGATTTTCTTCTTTAAGTTTTGTGTTGTGAAGTTTTCAAGTTTTAGGTAAAGATTTGATGGATTATGGAACAAGGAGTGGCAAGAGCCTAAGCTTGGGGATGCCCATGGCAACCCCAAGATAATATGAGGACACCTAAAAGACAAAGCTTGGGGATGCCCCGGAAGGCAACCCCTCTTTTCGTCTACTTCTATCGGTAACTTTACTTGGAGCTATATTTTTATTCACCACATGATATGTGTTTTGCTTGGAGCGTCTTGTATGATTTGAGTCTTTGCTTTTTAGTTTACCACAATCATCCTTTTTGTACACACCTTTTGAGAGATCCATACATGATTTGGAATTTGTTAGAATAATCTATGTGCTTCACTTATATCTTTTTAAGCTATATAGTTTTGCTCTAGTACTTCACTTATATCTTTTAGAGCACGATGGCGGATTTGTTTTATACAAACTATTGATCTCTCATGCTTCACTTAGATTATTTTGAGAGTCTTAACTAGCATGGTTTTTTTCTTATGAGTGTTTTGAATACTAAGAGAAGTTTGATGCTTGATGATTGTTTTGAGATATGGAGGTAATAATATCAAAGTCGTGCTAGTTGAGTAGTTGTGAATTTGAGAAATGCTTGTGTTGAAGTTTGAAAGTCCCGTAGCATGCACGTATGGTAAACATTATGTAACAAATTTGAAACATGAGGTGTTATTTGATTGTCTTCCTTATGAGTGGCGGTCGGGGACGAGCGATGGTCTTTTCCAACCAATCTATCCTCCTAGGAGCATGCGCGTAGTGCTTTGTTTTTGATGACTTGTAGATTTTTGCAATAAGTATGTGAGTTCTTTATGACTAATATTGAGTTCATGGATTATACGCACTCTCACCCTTCCATCATTGCTAGCCTCTTCGGTACCGTGCATTGCCCTTTCTCACATTGAGAGTTGGTGCAAACTTTGCCAGTGCATCCAAACTCCGTGATATGATACGCTCTTTCACACATAAACCTCCTTATATCTTCCTCAAAACAGCCACCATACCTACCTATTGTGGCATTTCCATAGCCATTACGAGATATATTGCCATGCAACTTTCAACCATTCCATTTATCATGACACATTCATCATTGTCATATTGCTTAGCATGGTCATGTAGTTGACATAGTATTTGTGGCAAAGCCACGGTTCATAATTCTTTCATACATGTCACTCTTGGTTCATTGCATATCCCGGTACACCACCGGAGGCATTCATATAGAGTCATATCTTGTTCTATGTATCGAGTTGTAATTCTTGAGTTGTAAGTAAATAGAAGTGTGATGACCATCATTCATAGAGCATTGTCCTAAAAAAAGAGAAAGGCCAAAAAAAGGAAAGGCCAAATAAAAAATAAAAAAAGGGACAATGCTACTATTCTTTGCCACACTTGTGCTTCAAAGTAGCACCATAATCTTCATGATAGAGAGTCTTTTGTTTTGTCACTTTCATATACTAGTGGGAATTTTTCATTATAGAACTTGGCTTGTATATTCCAACAACAGGCCTCCACAAGTGCCCTAGGTCTTCATGAGCAAGCAAGTTGGATGCACACCCACTTAGTTTCTTTTGTTGAGCTTTCATACATTTATAGCTCTAGTGCATCCGTTGCATGGCCATCCCTACTCCTTGCATTAACGTCAATCGGTGGGCATCTCCATAGCCCATTGATTAGCCTCATTGATGTGAAACTTTCTCCTTTTTTGTCTTCTCCACATAACCCCCTCATTATATTCTATTCCACCCATAGTGCTATATCCAAGGCTCACACTCTTGTATTGCATGAGAGTTTATAGGTTTGAGATTACTAAAGTATGAAACAATTGCTTGGCTTGTCATCGGGGTTGTGCATGATGGGAGCATTCTTGTGTGACAAAAATGGAGCATGACTAAACTATATGATTTTGTAGGGATGAACTTTCTTTGGCCATGTTATTTTGAGAAGACATAATTGCTTAGTTAGTATGCTTGAAGTATTATTGTTTTTATGTCAATATGAATTTTTGTCTTGAATCTTTCGGATCTGAATATACATAGCACAATTAAGAAGAATTACATTAAAATTATGCCAAGTAGCACTCCACATCAAAAATTCTGTTTTTATCAGTTACCTACTCGATGACGAGCAGGAATTAAGCTTGAAGATGCTTGATACGTCTCCAACGTATCTATAATTTTTGATTGCTCCATGCTATATTATCTACTATTTTGCACTCCCTCATGGCCCGCCGAGTGAGCGAGACGCAGCACCTGCTGGCGAAGATCGTCGTGCGCCGGAACGAAGACCCGGCGCCCATGGAGAAGCAGGCCATCGGCAAGGCGCCACGGTTCCTCCAACTCACCCGCCGCCAACTGCCGCTGGAGGAGGAGGGAATCGGCCGCAGCAGCAGTCGCCCGGCGGATGTCGTCGTAGAAGGCGAAGGAGGGCCCGGTGATGATGCAGAAGGCCGCCCCCTCCGCCGCATCCTCGTCCACATCGGCATCACGCCGAGACAGGGCGTCGGCGACGGTGTTAAGGCGACCCGGACGGTACTCGACGGTGAAGTCAAAGCCAAAGAGTTTACTGATCCATTGGTGCTGGGGCACCGTCGAGAGCCTCTGATCTAGCATGAACTTCAGGCTGTAATGATCCGTGCGGATCCGGAAAGAGCGGCCCCAAAGATAGGGCCGCCAATGGCGTACGGCCTGCACCAACCCAATGAGCTCACGCTCATACGCCGCCAACTTAAGATGATGTGCGGCAAATGGGCGACTGAAGAAAGCGAGGGGTCCCTCGCCCTGGTGTAGGACCGCACCGAACCCCGCACCGGAAGTGTCGCAGTCGACGGTGAAGGGGAGGTCAAAATCAGGCATCTGCAGTACGGGTCCCGTCGTGAGGGCCCCCTTGAGGGCCTCGAAGGCTGAAGTGGCCTCCTTGTCCCAAGAGAAGGCGTCGCGCCGGAGGAGACGCGTGAGTGGGGCCGCGATGAGGCCAAACTCCCGGATGAACTTCCGGTAGTACCCTGCGAGGCCAAGAAACCCGCGAAGAGCACGTGGAGACTGCGGAATTGGCCAGGCGGCGACGGCCGCGACCTTGTCGGCATCCATGGCCACTCCCTTGGCCGAGATGACGTGGCCGAGGTAAGCGACCGACGGCGTCCCTAACGAGCACTTCGAGCGCTTAAGATGAAGATGATGCGCCCGAACCTCGTTGAAGACGATGGCCACATGCTGGAGGTGCTCTGCCCAAGAGGCGCTGTAGATAAGAATGTCATCAAAGAAAACGAGCACAAACCGGCGTAAGTAGGGCCGAAGGACATCGTTCATCAAGGCCTGAAACGTCGCCGGGGCGTTGGAGAGGCCAAAGGGCATCACTAAGAACTCGAAGTGGCCGTGATGAGTCTGAAACGCCGTCTTGGCGATGTCGTCTGGATGCATGCGCACCTGATGATACCCTGATCGAAGGTCCAGCTTGGTGAAGAAGCGTGCCCCGTGCAGCTCGTCGAGAAGCTCATCGACAACCGGAATAGGAAACTTGTCCTTCAATGTGAGAGCATTAAGGGCACGGTAGTCAATGCAGAAACGCCACGTGCCATCCGACTTACGCACGAGGAGGACCGGTGCTGTAAACGGGGACGTGGAGATGCGGATGATGCCGGCGGCAAGCATGAGTGCACACTGTCGCTCCAACTCGTCCTTCTGCAGCTGTGGATACCGGTAAGGCCAGACGGACACAGGGGCCGATCCCGGAAGGAGGTGAATACGGTGGTCGTAGATCCGGGCCGGTGGCAGACCCTGCGGCTCCTCAAAGAGATCCCGGTGCTGCTGCAGGAGCCCGTCCAAGAGCGGATGCTCGGCCTCCGTGGTCGCCGTGGCCAGCTGAAGAGGGGGCGCGGGTGCGGCCCACCGAATGCAACGACCCAAACTCCAGAAGGTCATCGTTAGCGCGTCAAAGTCCCAAAGGATAGGACCCAACGCGCGGAAGAAGTCGACGCCGAGGATAAAGTAGAATCAGCCAAATCGATGCCGGCGCATGTGATGGTGAAGTGCTCGTCGCCGATAGTGATGGGCACGTCGCGAGCGAGCCCATGGCAGCGTAGACGGTCGCCATTCGCGACCGTGACCCGTAGCTGCTCTCCTCTGGCCGGCTGGAGCGCAAGACGCCGCATGGTGACCTCTGGCAGGAAATTATGCGTGGAACCTATGTCCAGGAGGGCCACCAGGCGCTCGCCATGGATCATGACCGGTAAAAGCATCGTCCGTTCATCACGGATGCCGTCCAGCGCGTGAAGGGACACCACGAAGGCGGTAGCCGGGCCCGGTGTGGGTGCCGCTGCGGGCTCCGCAAGAGTCGGGGTGCCGAGGTCGGCCTCCGGGGTGTCATCCTCGATCTCGTCCGTCGTCTCCAGGTAGAAAAGGTGCAGACAAACATGGCCCGGCGCATATGGCGCATCGCAGTTGAAGCACAGGCCCAGGCGCATGCGTTCCAGCTGCTCCGCCCGAGTGAGGCGCCGGAATGGCCGTGTCGGGGCTGGGGTAGCGGCCGGGGCGGTGGTAGAGGACGCCGGTGCTGCCGGAGGCTGGCGGGGAGGCTAGCGGCCCCCACGCGGCATGGATGGCCGTGGCGACGTCAAAGCCTGGGCACGCTGCTCGAACGCCCGCGTGTAGTACATGGCCGTCTGAAGGTCTTGTGGTCCCTTCATTTCAACGTCCACGCGGATGTGGTCGGGAAGGCCGCCGACGAAGAGCTCCGCCCACTGTAAGGCTGTCACACCAGGCGCGTGGCACGCTAGAGCCTGGAAGCGGTCGGCGAAATCCTGCACCGTGGAGGTGAATGGTAGGCGGCCCAACTCGGCCAAGCGGCTCCCTCGTACCGGTGGCCCGAACCGAAGAAGACAGAGCTCGCGGAAGCGATCCCACGGTGGCATGCCGCCCTCGTCCTGCTCGAGGGCGTAGTACCAGGTCTGGGCGGCCCCGCGAAGATGGTAGGAAGCCATCCATGTGTGCTCGGACGCGGGCGTGCGCTGTCCACGGAAGAACTGGTCACATTGGTTTAGCCAGTTAAGAGGGTCTTCGGAACCGTCGTACGTGGCGAAGTCAATTTTGGCGAACCGGGGCGGCTGCTGGTATGGGGTGCCCGGGGCCACGGCCTCGGCGGTGCGGAGGGCAGAGGACGGCGCCCGGTCCAGGGTAGACGGCCCGGCGTACTGCCCTGGGACGCCCGACGCCTCGGGCTGCCACGGGGACCCAGACGGGGGCCGAGCCTCCGTGGGAGTCGACGGCGGCCCGTGGAGCCAGTCGGGCAGCGGCGATGGCGACGAAGGAAGGCGGACCTCCTGGATAGGGAGGCCGCTCGGCGAGGACCCGCCCGGCCCAGGGTTGGGCGGTGGCGGTGGCGGAGCGCGCGCCGTGGCCGCCGGGAGGGACGGCGCGGTGGAGGGTGGCGCGGATGGTGGAGTCCAGGTCGGCCACTGCGGTCCCTGGGCGGAGGCGGATGGCGCGGTTGGCGCCGTGAACGGCGTCGGCCATTGTGGCCAGGGCGTCGTCGAAGCCGTCGGAGCGGGAAGCGCCGGGTAGCCGCCGGTGAGAGCCGCCGGTACGGGGTACCACGGCAGCGCCTGCTGGCCCGTGGCCGCGGTCTGGTGGAGCGGTGGGGGCGGCCCGTATGGGCTGGCCAAGTAGAGACGGATGCCCTGGACCGCCACGACTAGGTCATTGAGCACGCCGGCCATAGCTTCTGGTGTGAACTGCGGCGGCGGGGGGGAAGGCGGCGGCGATGGCTGCTGGATGGGAAGCTGCGGCGATGGCTGCTGGATGGGAAGCTACGGCTGGCCCTGGCCCAGCGTGGTGCCGGGGGTGGAGGAGAGCGGCGCCGACAGGGAGGCTGTAGTGCCCGTCGACGTGGTGGCGGTAGTGGAGGAATCGGTGGCAGCGGCGGTGGGGGAGGCGTGGGGAAGCGGTGGCGGCGGTGGTGGGATTGGCGGGGAAGACATGGTCGAAACCCGGGTACCTGATACCAAGGTGTTAGCGGCTAGGGTTCTGCCCGGTCTTGGTCGGAGACAGTAGGGGAAGGAGGGGGAAGGGCGAGGGCTTGAGCGCGGCGGCCGGCGGCGGGGCGCCGTCCTGGCGCGGTGCAGCGGCGGCGAGAGAAGGAGGCGGCTAGGGTTTAGGGTTTCTGGCTCCTCTAGGAGCCGGGCAATAGAAATAGTCTTATTGCTTAATTCCAAAAAGAGTCTTACAACCTATATTTATATCCTAGATAACTTGCAGAAGAATTAACCTAAGATAACTTGTATAAGAATTAACGTAAGATAACTTGCATAATCTGAAAATAAAAACTAAGATAACTTGCGGGCCTAAGCCTGCCTGTTGGGCCTCCTTCGGCCATAGACCTGGCCGGTCATAACAGTATTATAGGAGTTGCATAAGTTAGTAAACTAGAAATCAGATTTCAATCTTGCAAAATCTCATAGGAGTTGCACGAGTAAAAAAAACATGCATGCCACTTTGTATCTACACTACACTCGCTGCCATGCGGTAGTAAAACATGGTTATATCTAGCAAAAATTTCATGTTGCGGCAGAATTTAGATAGATAGGTTTTTTTTTGGCGGGGGATTTGGATAGATGGTTGATGTGGTTTATTTCTGAAAGATGGGTGACCCACACTACACTCACTGATCTTAATCTGTAGTTTTTTTCCTTCAAGATGGGCACTAATTTCTATTAGGGACCAACCATACTATGATTGTTGATGGCGTCCAACGCCAGCTCTCATACAAGTTAGTTAATCGTTGCTACGAGATTACATAAGCGAAGAAACTAAGCAGTTGACCAAAATGTTGCTTCCAGGCTGCCCCAAGTAACATTAAGCCAGGCATGTTTTGGTCAGATGACTTGCTGAGATCGACGATGGATATTTTATTTTTGTCGTATCTTTCGATCTAATCATGAACTGATGATATTATATGAACCCAACTTTTGTTTATACGGCCGCATGAACTAATGGCAACTAGTACATGAGTGGATAATCGACTTCAGAGCTGCATCACGAAGGGAAAATATAGGGAAACAAAGTACACAGATTATAGCATCTGCCAACAGCTCAAGTGGTTGCCTTAAACTAATGAACAAGCCGATGGTGTTTCTTTGTGAAGATAGATAGATAGTACAGGGAGGGCTTGTACCTGAATGCAGAGGAGCACAGTTATATTTCAAAGGAAGCGGGAATGTACTTAAATCTTAATCATGTCTCCTTCCCCTCTCGTGGACCATCTGGTTGGGAAAAAGGCTTAAGGCCGTATACTAATTAGTTTGGGTCCTTAGAACACACCCTTACACAAAGATAGACATACATTCAATATCTCGGAGTTGCCGAAGTCTTCACCCTCCTGCATACATCGATGCCGCGTCGTGAGCATGCCTCGATGCTTGGTGGTGCAAACTTTTTGAAACCGAGGAGCTTTTAGAAGAAACAGTTGGCAAGTCGTTGATGTAGACCTGGAGACGACGGCAACTGCGGTTTGTTAAGCAAAATGCCACCCCAGAAAAATAAACAACGATAGTGTCCTATAGAAACTTCAAAAATCACAAAGATATTGGAAGTTGGCCGAATCTAGATAGATGCATTGAAGGGCGGGAAGATAATATTCCTACCCTGGGGTAATGCGGTCGCTTTGTTGACCCACAGCAAACACGAAGACTCTTTAAAGAAACCCTAAAAAAAGTCACTCATGCCGTTGTATGGTATGTACGTGTTTGATGTCAAGTTCGCAACAACCCTCGAGCGCATCCACAATAGACCCCTCGATCTGCACCTCCTCGCAGCAGCCGTTGCTGCGCGGGCTTTGCCAAGGCGCGCCTTGGCGGCGACGAGTGGGCAGACACCGGGTGGTAGCTAGGATTTCTCGGCTCGTCGCATCTCAACAATTCTTCCCTCCCGTGGATCTATCATTATACCCCCTACCCCCCCCCTCCAAGTACGAAATTATTACCCTCCTTTTAACCATCCTGTCCAAGCCACCAATGATAGCTTCATTACTTAATTATATGGCCGCACAAGAATTGTTTCGTTAGAAAGGCTTCTTCGGGTGAAGAATACTTACCAAAGGGAATTACAAAGGTGCTTTCAATGATTTTTGTTTTCACCAGGGTTTCAGGTGGATTTGTGGCCTCCTCTCGACGTCCTCCGCCAGGGTTCTGGTAAATGGGGGTGCCGGCTATCCTTATATCTCTGAGACATGGTCTGCGGCAGGGTGATCCATTATCGCCAATGATTTTCATTCTAATCATGAAGGTGCTCCACCGCCTCTTCGCCAGGGCTGCTAATAATGGTATGCTGACACCTCTTGCCCAATGTGGCCTTCTCCAACACATGTCCATATTCGCGGATGATGTCATGCTATTCATCAAGCCGGCGGAAATGGAGTTGTGTACTTACGCGATGAGCCTATATTTTTTTAAGAAAAAGGAGGATTACCTCTGGTCTCTGCATATGGACAATGCATGCAACCATTTTTATTAATTATTCAAAAAGACCTTATAAAGTAGTACATCAGATAGTATGAAGCCATCATCTTTGCAACATCTGTCGCTACTCCTATCTATTTGATGAAGGGGTGTCGATAGTCCGAGCCTAATACCAAACAGTCGCACCAAAGCCTAACATCAATAGCCGGAGGCCCCAACAAAACCGCATACTAGGTTTGGGGCACAAACCATTCCAATGCACTCTCATGTGTCGTCGCCATCGTCTTTCATCAATTCATCTTCAGACCAAAAAGTAACGCACCGACCTTGCCAGGCCTCTCTACCATCGACGCCACCATGACGCCAGACATCGTCCTCCTCCTCACGAGTCCATCTCCGCACATGGGACACCGAGTCTCCAATGCGCCACGCTGCCGAGATGCGCCGCCATCAATGTGTAAGATGAAACACCACTCCACCAAAGAAGCCGTCCACTGGTCCCTCGAGCCTGCGTACACCTACAAGAATGATGCCCCCAAGGGGAAAACGACACCAGAGCGCCACCTTCATCCAATCTACTGATCTAGTGTTTCCCCCGAAGGTGGCAGAGAGTAATCTTGAACTTCTCCACGGCGATGCCTTCAAGAAGGGAATGACGCAGATAGCGCCGCCGCCGCCAGCCTTGGTGCGATGAGCCTAGACGACTTCGGCATGGCCCCAGGCTTGTGTGTAAACCGACAGAAGAGCTCGGCCATGCTAATCCGGTGCTCCGAGGATCAAGTAACTTTGACTAAAAATATCTGGGACTTCCTCTGAGCATGCGCAAAATGACAACCGCGTAATTTCAGTAGCAGGTCGAGCAGCTTGCTAACTAGATGCTGTCGTCGAGAAGTGCTATGCTGTCGAAGAGCGATAGGTTTCTTCAAGTGAAGACGGTTCTATGTGCTATTTCCATGCACTCGTTGATGGCTATGGAGCTCCATCCCAAGACAATTGCGGCTCTGCAGAAGATATGACGCGACTTCCTTTGGTGTGCCAAGCTGGCTAGAGGTGGCAACTGCTCTGTGGCATCGGACTCGGTCTACTCACCGAACTGGATGGGCGGCCTGGGAATACCTAATCTGAAGTGGCCAAGCGTGGCCTTGATGGCGCGTGGCTTTGGCTGATCCTTAAAGGCCTTGGAAGGAATTCAGGATCACGGTTCCAAGTGAGACCCTTGCGATCTACCAGGCGGCAATGGTGGCCACGATTGGCGACGGGGAACGCGCCCTCTTCCAGGAGGATCTGTGGCTTCAGGGCCAACAAATTCAAGAACTGGCACCAAAACTATACGACAAAGACGCGCCTCGAATACGCTCTTCCAGACACTTAGGTAGGCGATCGTTGACAACACGTGGGCAACAGACATTGGCCCAAGCATGGACATGCAAACAATTCTGGAGTATCTTCAGCTCTAGCCCACAATCTCGGGTTTCGAGCTCTTGCACGACACTTGTGACACAATCAGATGGGGCTAGGAGCCGAGGGCCGCTATTCTGTCAGTTGAATCTAAGTTTGTTGGTCCGGAGGTGGCTGCTTATGCAGATTTCGTATAGAAGCAAATGACACCTCATCAATGCCGATTCTTTTTGTGGCTTGCTATGGGGAAAATATTCTGTAGAGCATAGGCTTTGGGACACCCCCTTATCTAGCCACTCATTTCTGCATCGCGATTCGTGCGAGTACATTTGTCTTTTTTATTTCTCCCATATAGAAAAACATATGAACTTCAAACTTGGCAGCTCAACAAAACATTCTTACTAGAATGTGAGAAAAAACTTTCAGAATTTTCCGTGCAATATAAATACTAAAAAGTACATTTTTAATACAAAAAATCTAATTTCGTATATTTATGTTTGACAAAAAAATCTGAAAGTTTTTCTCACATTCTAGTTAGAACGTTTTGGTGTCTTGCAAAGTTTGAAGTTCATATGTTGTTTTATTTTGAAGAAACAAAAAAGAGAAAATCTGATGTACAAAGTTAGTTGTCTAGTACGGATCTCAAAACAATGTTAGAGGGTAAGGATAAGGGGTGTCCAGAAACCTGAGCTCTAAAAATCCGCGTCCCTTGCTATGGGGAACCGCTGCTGGACGTCGGACAGGCTGGCTAGGAGAGACCTACCCCACCAAGACTATTGCCTTCTCTGCAATCAACATGATGAGTCTATCGATCATCTATTGTTGAACTGCGTTTTCACGAGGCCGATTTGTGACTCTTTGGGCGACCCGGGTCAAATACCGACGATCGATGACACCCTGGTGGAGTGGTGCAGCAGTAGGACCTACACGAGGTCTCCACCCCTATGGTGGTGGGCTCTTCACCCCTTTCTTCTCACAATATATGATACACACACTCGTGCATATTCAAGAAAAATGATTTTTGTTTTGTATATATGAAGGCTCGCATTTCCAATTGATTTTTTGTATCATTGACAAATGGTACTATTTTCTCATAATATGTAGCTGGTTTTCCTTCAATTACATAAACCTTTTGGTGGAATATCAAACACGTCCTAACACGTGTGGAATTACGACATCCTGGCATGTGAGCGAACATTTTACAGTAGCAAAATTTAATTGCTGCAGTAAGAAGAACATGTTTTTCTTATGCACATATCATCCATTTGTTGTCTTGCGTTTAACTAAGTAACTGGACCAATTTCAGACATACTATAGGTCGTTAAAGATGCTAGCTCACCTGAAAGGTGTAATAAGTAATGATCCTTGGTACGGGAGTACGATTCTTCATATTGTACATTCACACACCAACCAGACTTCTTTATTTTCTGATCCACACCGATATGATATGATCTTAAACACAAAACTAAACATTAACAAACAGACATCCGTATAGGTTGTTGGAATATTCCAGGCTACAAATCCACTGATTACGAAAAAGGAAAACATTGACATGCTTATAAAGCTAATTTCGCAGCTACCCGTATGGGTTTCTACAATCCACGCAGCATTCGAGCATATTACTGGATGGCGGAGCCAGCCGTAGTGTCCTGAAAATAAAATCCACAGTAACATCAGCATCACTACATGTCAAGAAATAAGGCATTAAGGTATTAATGGAATTTTATCATGAAAATAGTGGCAATTCGTAATGTTTATCCACATGACTGGAATTAGCTTTCTCAGAGAATTAGACTTTTTTAGGAACTATCATATTTATTAGAGAAAAGTATACTTTTCGTCCTTCAACTCTTGGCAAAGTCTAGGTTTAGTCCCTTAACTTTAAAACCAGACAACTTGAACCTGCAACTCTTGAAACCAGGCAAATTTAGTCCCTTATCTCGGCTCACCTGGCATCGCTGCTGACTAAAAGAGGTTTTGACCGGTCTTCGTCCAGGTGGTGGTATTTCCCTCTCCTGCCTTCTTCCTTTCTCATTGGCTTTTTGAGATATTTCATCAAACATCTAGCATACACTACGCGTGTCGTCCATTGCCGAACAGTGGTGCTTGCTCCCGTGGGTCATGCACGTGTGCCACGCCGTTGACGGCTGCTGAGCAACGCCCTGCACCGGCGTGCTGCTTATCTTAGCCAAAAGGATGAAGCGGCTCGCGACAGTGCAGCTCAGCATCAACATCTCCGTCGGCCGTCGCGTTTTGCTCCATGTTGCCGCAGCTCGCAAGGGGAGCAGCGCAGCTCGGCAGCGTCTCAGTTGCTGCGGTCCTCGCTGACGAAGCACTCGCCGCAGCAACCAGGGGATATGGCACTCACACAGTCATATCTACTTAAGGGGATATGTCTCGCAAGGGATGAGTTGAGGGACGAAAAATATACTTTTCTCTATTTATTACATAACAAGAAATGAGCATATACAAAATGAAGTAGTTAAACATATCTACTTATGGCTGGTTTGACGTAGAATGCATGGATATTAAGTTCTTTGATACTTTGACCCGGAGGAGGGTTGTCGAGCACTTTGTACTTGATGATCCCACGTGCCATAGCAAACTCTCCAGTCCCACCGATAATGGACATCTGGCCTTCTTGACCGTTGATCCCTATTACTTCAAATGACGATCCACTGTACCTGATTTTTGATAAAGGAGATGGAATAAATTAATATCTAGATGATACCAATTAAATCTGGCCTTCATTGCACCCGATATAGTTTTGCAAGGCAATATCGTACATCGTATAAAACTGGACAATCTTGAGCATATGAGAAAGCAAAAACTAACTTTTAGCCCAAAAGTATGTACAAAAATTACCTGGCATTCTCGAACACCATGCTGAAGTAGTTGAACCAGAATCGATCGGCCACACCAGCTTGTGTATGCATGCCTTTGGTACGAGCAACAATGGTGACACGAGGACTTGGTCCATCCATGACAGTCCAATCATTAACAGCCAATGTGCCAAACCCTGCCGGCACTATTAGAAAAAGGGGCATTCGTTCGGGCCTGGTCAGCCCATTAGTCCCGGTTCTACCATGAACCGGGATCAATGGATGCATTCGTCCCGGTTCGTGAGTCCAGAGGGCCGGCCGGGGCCTCATGGGCATTGGTCCCAGTTCGTCTAGGCCCATTTGTCCCGGTTCTTGACACGAACCGGGACCAATGGGCCTCGCTCCTGGCCCACAAACATTGGTCCCGGTTCTTGGCTCGAACCGGTACAGAAGGCTGAGCTTTAGTCCCCGTTCCAGCCACGAACGAGACAAATGAGTTGCCTATATATACCCCATCGCCGGCGAGCAGAGCACTCCACAGTGCTCTGTTTTTTGCTGGCCGGCGAGGAAGGGCATTTGGATGCTCTAGCTCACCTCTTATGCATGTGAGGTGTTCGATGAAATGCCCGAGCCACACTAGTTAAGCTTTCTCTCCATGTTTTCCGAGATTTGTCTAGGTTTAGCGGTCCATCACGCCCCGTCCTCGTCTTCACCGTCGTCGATCGCCCGCGCCGATCTCGTCGCCGGCACCACTGTGGTGAGCCTCTTATTCTTATCTTCTTTCTGAAAGAAAAAAAATCTTACTTTAGATAGATACTTGTCTAATTTTCTTACTTTTGACACACATAATTATATATAATGCACGCAGATGAACCGGCAATGGATGTACGGTAACAGACACACCTCCGAGTACATTAAGGGCGTGCATAAATTTCTTGAAGTGGCTGAGGCAAACAAGCAGAATGGTTTTATGTGTTGTCCATGCCCTGATTGTGGGAATATGAGGTCTTACTCTGACAAGAAAATCCTTCACACCCACCTACTTTATAAGGGTTTCTTGCCACACTATAATGTTTGGACGAAGCACGGAGAAATAGGGGTTATGATGGAAGACAGCGAAGAAGAAGCGGACGATGAAAACTATGCCCCCCCTGAATACAGTGATGCTGCAACGGGGGAAGCTGAAGATCAAGAGGAAGCTGAAGATCAAGAGGAACCAGATGATGTTCCCGATGATGATCTCCGTCGGGTCAATGTTGATGCAAGGGAAAAGTGCGAAAGTGAAAAGGAGAAGCTGAAGTTCGATTGCATGTTATAGGATCACAAAAAAGGGTTGTACCCCAATTGTGAAGATGACAACACAAAGATCGGTACCGTACTGGAATTGCTGCAGTGGAAGGCAGAGAATGCTGTGCCTGACAAAGGATTTGAGAAGCTACTGAAAATATTGAAGAAGAAGCTTCCAAAGGATAACGAATTGCCCGACAGTACGTACGCAGCAAAGAAGGCCATATGCCCTCTAGGATTGGAGGTGGAGAAGTGATACGTCTCCAACGAATCTATAATTTTTGATTGCTCCATGCTATATTATCTACTGTTTTAAACATTATTGGGCTTTATTATCCACTTTTATATTATTTTTGGGACTAACCTATTAACCGGAGGCCCATCACAGAATTGTTGTTTTTTTGCCTATTTTATGGTTTCGAAGAAAAGGAATATCAAATGGAGTCCAAACGGAATGAAACCTTCGGGAACGTGATTTTCTCACCGAACATGATCCAGGAGACTTGGACCCTACGTCAAGAAACAAAGAAGGAGGCCACGAGGTAGGGGGCGCGCCTACCCCCCCCCCCCAGGCGTGCCCTCCACCCTCATGGGCCCCCTGTTGCTCCATCGACATACTCCTTCCTCCTATATATACCTACGTACCCCCAAACAATCAGACACGGAGCCAAAACCCTAATTCCACCGCCGCAACTTCCTGTATCCACGAGATCCCATTTTGAGGCCTGTTCGGGAGCTCCGCCGGAGGGGGTATCCATCACGGAGGGCTTCTACATCAACACCATAGCCCCTCCGATGAAGTGTGAGTAGTTCACCTTAGACCTACGGGTCCATAGTAATTAGCTAGATGGCTTCTTTTCTCTTTTTGGATCCCAATACAATGTTCTCCCCCTCTCTTGTGGAGATCTATTCGATGTAATCTTCTTTTTGCGGTGTGTTTGTTGAGACCGATGAATTATGGGTTTATGATCAAGTCTATCTATGAACAATATTTGAATCTTCTCTGAATTCTTTTATGTATGATTGGTTATCTTTGCAAGTCTCTTCGAATTATCAGTTTGGTTTGGCCTACTAGATTCATCTTTCTTGCAATGGGTGAAGTGCTTAGCTTTGGGTTCAATCTTGTGGTGTCCTTTTCCAGTGACAGTAGGGGCACCAAGGCACGTATTGTATTGTTGCCATGGAGGATAACAAGATGGGGTTTTCATCATATTGCATGAGTTTCTCCCTCTACATCATGTCATCTTCCTTAAGGCGTTATTCTCTTTTCATGAACTTAATACTCTAGATGCATGCTGGATAGCGGTCGATGAGTGAAGTAATAGTAGTAGATACTGGCAGGAGTCGGTCTACTTGTCTCGGACGTGATGCCTATATATATGATCATACCTAGATATTCTCATAACTATGCTCAATTCTGTCAATTGCTCAACAGTAATTCGTTCACCCACCGTAAAATACCTATGCTTTTGAGAGAAGCCACTAGTGAAACCTATGGCCCCTGGGTCTATCTTTTCATCATATTAATCTTCCAATACTTAGTTATTTCCTATCTTTTTACTTTTCTTTTATTTTACTTTTCATCTTTATCATAAAAATACCAAAAAAATTATCTTATCATATCTATCAGATCTCACTCTCACAAGTGGCTGTGTAGGGATTGACAACCCCTTATCGCGGTTGGTTGCGAGGAGCTATTTGCTTTGTGCAGGTATGAGGGACTCGCGCGTAGCCTCCTACTGGATTGATACCTTGGTTCTCAAAAACTGAGGGAAATGCTTACGCTACTTTGCTGCATCATCCCTTCCTCTTCGGGGAAAACCAACGCAGTGCTCAAGAGAGGTAGCAAGAAGGATTTCTGGCGCCATTGCCGGGGAGGTTCGCGCAAGTCAAGTCAAGATCTGACTCCCGACAACAAGCCATTTCTGGCGCCGTTGCAGGGGAGTCTACGCAAAAGTCAATATACCAAGTACCCATCACAATCCTTATCTCCCGCATTACATTATTTGCCATTTGCCTCTCGTTTTCCTTTCCCCCACTTCACCCTTGCCATTTTATTCGCCCTCTCTCTTTCCCGTTTGCCTCTTTTTGCCCGCTTGCTTTTTTGCTTGTGTGTTGGATTGCTTGCTTGTCGTTATGGCTAGTCCCTTATCTTCTCCGTTGTCTCCCGAGAATGAAATTCTAAATTTTAAGCAAAGGGAGGGAGAATATCTAAAAGACGCTTGGTATAGAATTTGCAATGCTTAAAATAGATCTACCAGGAAGCAATCTACTTCCGTTCTTCTTCGCAATATTTATGTAGGCGCTACTCCTTGGCACAGCTATGTCCTTGATACTATCACCGGAGGGAACTTCTTGGGTAGCCATACTTTTGATTCTTATAATGCTATGATAGATTTGTTTGGCTCACCCCCTCTTTTGGTTAATGGAACTGTATTAACTTTGGAGCATGTAATGCAAAGGCTCGAAATTATTGAAAATAAGGTTGCTACCGTAGAGTTAATTGAAAATTTGGATAAAAAGATCCACAACCGAATCTCTCAATATGGATCTAAAGTAGGAGTCACTTTGAAACATATTAAAGAAAAGGAACCCATAGTTAGTGAGAAAATAAATCACGAATCCACTAGGATCGATAAACTTGAGGATATTATTGCCATCTTGGGAACCGCTTTTTCTTCCGTAAAGAATACTCCAAGTCCTTCCACTAAAATTGCCAAGCTTATCTATGTTCCTAAAAATAAGGGTGAATCCTCTAGTAAGGAAACTGCATATCTCAAATCTATAAGTATTCATCCCAATCTTTTTGCTATCATTAAGGAACCATTTGTTACAAATAAATTTTTCGATATTGTGCCTAAAAGTTTGATAATCAATAAAAAGAAAGAAATTCCTAAAAATGGTAGATGCTTCATTGAAAGATTGCCAACCAAAGATGGCAATACCTAGATCTATCCTTGCTTTTTATGCCTAACTAGGGGCGTTAAACGATAGCGCTTGTTGGGAGGCAACCAAATTTTATTTTTATTCCTTGCTTTTTGCTCCTTTTTAGTAATAAATAATTTATCTAGCCTCTGTGTAGGTTGTATTTTTTGTGTTTAATTAGTGTTTGTGCCAAGTAGAACCATTGGGAAGACTTGGGGGAAGTCTTGATATCCTGCTGTAAAAAACAGAAACTTTATCACTCACGAGAACTGCTGCCATTTTTATTTCGAAAGTGATATTTAGTTAATTGTTTTTGCAGATTATTAATAGATAAATTACTCACGTCTAGCAATTTATTTTAGAATTTTTGGGATTCCAGATCTTGCGCTAGCTACAGATTACTACAGACTGTTCTGTTTTTGACAGGTTCTATTTTTCATGTGTTGTTTGCTTATTTTAATGAATCTATGGCTAGTAAAATAGTTTATAAACCATAGAGAAGTTGAAATACAGTAGGTTTAACACCAATATAAATAAATAATGAGTTCATTACAGTACCTTGAAGTGGTCTTTTGTTTTCTTTCGCTAACGGAGCTCACGAGATTTTCTTCTTTAAGTTTTGTGTTGTGAAGTTTTCAAGTTTTAGGTAAAGATTTGATGGATTATGGAACAAGGAGTGGCAAGAGCCTAAGCTTGGGGATGCCCATGGCAACCCCAAGATAATATGAGGACACCTAAAAGACAAAGCTTGGGGATGCCCCGGAAGGCAACCCCTCTTTTCGTCTACTTCTATCGGTAACTTTACTTGGAGCTATATTTTTATTCACCACATGATATGTGTTTTGCTTGGAGCGTCTTGTATGATTTGAGTCTTTGCTTTTTAGTTTACCACAATCATCCTTTTTGTACACACCTTTTGAGAGATCCATACATGATTTGGAATTTGTTAGAATAATCTATGTGCTTCACTTATATCTTTTTGAGCTATATAGTTTTGCTCTAGTACTTCACTTATATCTTTTAGAGCACGATGGCGGATTTGTTTTATACAAACTATTGATCTCTAATGCTTCACTTAGATTATTTTGAGAGTCTTAACTAGCATGGTTTTTTTCTTATGAGTGTTTTGAATACTAAGAGAAGTTTGATGCTTGATGATTGTTTTGAGATATGGAGGTAATAATATCAAAGTCGTGCTAGTTGAGTAGTTGTGAATTTGAGAAATGCTTGTGTTGAAGTTTGAAAGTCCCGTAGCATGCACGTATGGTAAACGTTATGTAACAAATTTGAAACATGAGGTGTTATTTGATTGTCTTCCTTATGAGTGGCGGTCGGGGACGAGCGATGGTCTTTTCCAACCAATCTATCCTCCTAGGAGCATGCGCGTAGTGCTTTGTTTTTGATGACTTGTAGATTTTTGCAATAAGTATGTGAGTTCTTTATGACTAATATTGAGTTCATGGATTATACGCACTCTCGCCCTTCGATCATTGCTAGCCTCTTCGGTACCGTGCATTGCCCTTTCTCACATTGAGAGTTGGTGCAAACTTTGCCAGTGCATCCAAACTCCGTGATATGATACGCTCTTTCACACATAAACCTCCTTATATCTTCCTCAAAACAGCCACCATACCTACCTATTGTGGCATTTCCATAGCCATTACGAGATATATTGCCATGCAACTTTCAACCATTCCATTTATCATGACACATTCATCATTGTCATATTGCTTAGCATGGTCATGTAGTTGACATAGTATTTGTGGCAAAGCCACGGTTCATAATTCTTTCATACATGTCACTCTTGGTTCATTGCATATCCCGGTACACCACCGGAGGCATTCATATAGAGTCATATCTTGTTCTATGTATCGAGTTGTAATTCTTGAGTTGTAAGTAAATAGAAGTGTGATGACCATCATTCATAGAGCATTGTCCTAAAAAAAGAGAAAGGCCAAAAAAAGGAAAGGCCAAATAAAAAATAAAAAAAGGGACAATGCTACTATCCTTTGCCACACTTGTGCTTCAAAGTAGCACCATAATCTTCATGATAGAGAGTCTTTTGTTTTGTCACTTTCATATACTAGTGGGAATTTTTCATTATAGAACTTGGCTTGTATATTCCAACAACAGGCCTCCACAAGTGCCCTAGGTCTTCATGAGCAAGCAAGTTGGATGCACACCCACTTAGTTTCTTTTGTTGAGCTTTCATACATTTATAGCTCTAGTGCATCCGTTGCATGGCCATCCCTACTCCTTGCATTAACGTCAATCGGTGGGCATCTCCATAGCCCATTGATTAGCCTCATTGATGTGAAACTTTCTCCTTTTTTGTCTTCTCCACATAACCCCCTCATTATATTCTATTCCACCCATAGTGCTATATCCAAGGCTCACACTCTTGTATTGCATGAGAGTTTATAGGTTTGAGATTACTAAAGTATGAAACAATTGCTTGGCTTGTCATCGGGGTTGTGCATGATGGGAGCATTCTTGTGTGACAAAAATGGAGCATGACTAAACTATATGATTTTGTAGGGATGAACTTTCTTTGGCCAAGTTATTTTGAGAAGACATAATTGCTTAGTTAGTATGCTTGAAGTATTATTGTTTTTATGTCAATATGAACTTTTGTCTTGAATCTTTCGGATCTGAATATACATAGCACAATTAAGAAGAATTACATTAAAATTATGCCAAGTAGCACTCCACATCAAAAATTCTGTTTTTATCAGTTACCTACTCGAGGACGAGCAGGAATTAAGCTTGAAGATGCTTGATACGTCTCCAACGTATCTATAATTTTTGATTGCTCCATGCTATATTATCTACTATTTTGGACATTATTCGGCTTTATTATCCACTTTTATATTATTTTTGGGACTAAACTATTAACCGGAGGCCCAGCCCAGAATTGTGGTTTTTTGGCTATTTTAGGGTTTCGAAGAAAAGAAATATCAAACGGAGTCCAAACGGAATGGAACCTTCGGTAACGTGATTTTATCACCGAACATGATCCAGGAGACTAGGACCCTACGTCAAGAA
>NC_041380.1:7455903-7486661 GCF_002162155.2 Triticum dicoccoides
GTGGGCCCCCTGTTGCTCCACCGACGTACTCCTTCCTCCTATATATATAACTATGTACCCTCAAACGATCAAATACGGAGCCAAAACACTAATTCCACCGCCGCAACTTTCCGTATCCACGAGATCCCATCTTGGGGCCTGTTCCGGAGCTCCGCTGGAGGGGGGTATCCATCCCGAAGGGCTTCTACATCAACACCATAGACCCTCCGATGAAGTGTGTGTAGTTCACCTTAGACCTACGGGTCCATAGTTATTAGCTAGATGTCTTGTTCTCTCTTTTTGGATCTCAATACAATGTTCTCCCCCTCTCTTGTGGAGATCTATTTTCGATGTAATCTTCTTTTTGCAGTGTGTTTGTTGAGACCGATGAATTGTGGGTTTATGATCAAGTCTATCTATGAACAATATTTGAATCTTCTCTGAATTATTTTATGTATGATTGGTTATCTTTGCAAGTCTCTTTGAATTATCAGTTTGGTTTGGCCTACTAGATTCATCTTTCTTGCAATGGGAGAAGTGCTTAGCTTTGGGTTCAATCTTGCGGTGTCCTTTCCCAGTGACAGTAGGGGCAGCAAGGCACGTATTGTATTGTTGCCATGGAGGATAACAAGATGGGGTTTTCATCATATTGCATGAGTTTATCCCTCTACATCCTGTCATCTTGCTTAAGGCGTTACTCTGTTTTCATGAACTTAGTACTCTAGATGCATGCTGGATAGCGGTCGATGAGTGGAGTAATAATAGTAGATGCAGGCAGGAGTCGATCTACTTGTCTCGGACGTGATGCCTATATACATGATCATACCTAGATATTCTCATAACTTTTCTCAATTCTGTCAATTGCTCAACAGTAATTCGTTCACCCTCCGTAAAATACCTATGCTCTTGAGAGAAGCTAGTAGTGAAACTTATGGCCCCCGGGTCTATCTTCATCATATTAATCTTCCAATTCTTAGTTATTTCCTATGCTTTTTACTTTGCTTTTGTTTTACTTTTCATCTTTATCGTAAAAATACCAAAAATATTACCTTATCATATCTATCAGATCTCACTCTCGCAAGTGGCCATGTAGGGATTGAGAACCCCTTATCGTGTTGGTTGCAAGGAGCTATTTTCTTTGTGCAGGTATGAGGGACTCGCGCGTAGCCTCCTACTGGATTGATACCTTGGTTCTCAAAAACTGAGGGAAATACTTATGCTACTTTGCTGCATCATCCCTTCCTCTTCGGGGAAAACCAATGCAGTGCTCAAGAGGTAGCAAGAAGATACATGCATGCCGTAATGACTGCATCCTGTACCGCGATGCGTACAAGGATTTGAATGCGTGCCCAGTATGTGGTGCATTGCGGTATAAGATCAGACGAGATGACCCTGGTGATGTTGAGGGCGAGCCCCGCAGGAAGAGGGTTCCTGCGAAGGTGATGTGGTATGCTCCTATAATAACACGGTTGAAAGGACTATTTAGAAACGAAGAGCATGACAGGTTGATGAGATGGCACAGTGAGGACCGTAAGAACGACGGGAAGTTGAGAGCACCCGCTGACGTGTCGCAGTGGAGAAAAATCGAGAGAAAGTACTGGGCTCAGTTTGCAGGTGACCCAAGGAACGTATGGTTTGGTTTAAACGCAGATGGCATTAATCCTTTCGGGGAGCAGAGCAACAATCACAGCGCCTGGCCCGTGACTCTATGTATGTATAACCTTCCTCCTTGCATGTGCATGAAGTGGAAATTTTATATATGATGCCAATTCTCATCCAAGGCCCTAAGCAACCCAGCAACGACATTGATGTATACCTAAGGCCATTAGCTGAAGAACTTTTACAGCTGTGGAATGGAAACTGTGTACGTGCGTGGGATGAGCACAAAAAGGTGGAATTTAACCTGCATGTGTTGTTGTTTGTAACCATCAACGATTGGCCCGCTCTCAGTAACCTTTTATGACAGACAAACAAGGGATACCACGCATACACGCATTGTTTAGCTGACACGGAAATTATATACCTGGACAGATGCAGGAAGAATGTGTACCTGGGCCATCGTCGATTTCTCCCGACCAACCATCAATGTCGAAAGAAAGGCAAGCATTTCAAAGGCGAGGCAGATCACTGAAGAAGTCTGCCATGCGTACTGGTGATCACGGACTTGATATGGTCTCTGATTTACACGTAATATTTGGAAAGGGTCCCGGCGGACTAGCTGTTCCGAATGACGCTGAGGGACGCGCACCCATGTGGAAGAAGAAATCTATATTTTGGGACCTACCCTAATGGAAAGAGCTAGAGGTACGCTCTTCAATCGACGTGATGCACGTGACGAAGAATCTTTGCGTGAACCTGTTAGGCTTCTTGGGCATGTATGGGATGACAAAAGATACACCTGAGGCACGAGAGGACCTGCAACGTTTGCACGAAAAACACGGCATGCCTCCAAAGCAGTATGAAGGTCCTGCCAGCTACGCTCTTACCAAAGAAGAGAAGGAAATATTTTTTAAATGCCTGCTCAGTATGAAGGTCCCGACTGGCTTCTCGTCGAATATAAAGGGAATAATAAATATTCCAGAGAAAAAAATTCCAGAACCTGAAGTCTCATGACTGCCACGTGATTATGACGCAACTGCTTCCGGTTGCATTGAGGGGGTTTCTATCGGAAAACGTCCGATTAGCCATTGTGAAGCTATGTGCATTCCTCAATGCAATCTCTCGGAAGGTGATCGATCCAGAAATCATACCAAGGCTAAGGAGTGATGTGGCGCAATGTCTTGTCAGTTTCGAGCTGGTGTTCTCACCATCCTTCTTCAATATGATGACGCACGTCCTAGTTCATCTAGTCGACGAGATTGTCATTCTGGGCCCCGTATTTCTACACAATATATTCCCCTTTGAGGGGTTCATAGGAGTCCTAAATAAATATGTCTGTAACCGTGCTAGGCCAGAAGGAAGCATCTCCATAGGCCATCAAATAGAGGATGTCATTGGGTTTTGTGTTGACTTCATTCTTGGCCTGAAGAAGATAGGTCTCTCTAAATCGCGGTATGAGGGGAGACTGACTGGAAAAGTCACTCTTGGAAGTGACTCAATAATATGCAGGGACGGATATTCTTGGTCTCCAGCACACTACACAGTTCTACACAACTCTACCTTGGTGACCCCGTATGTCGATGAACACAAGAACAGTCTGCGCTCCAAACACCCGGAGCAGTGCGACGACTGGATTACATGTGAACACATCAGGACTTTCAGCAGTTGGTTGGAAACACGTCTCAGAGGTGACAACACTGTTTGTGATGAGTTGTACTTGTTGTCCAGGGGACCATCTTTGACTGTATTGACTTACAAAGGATACGAGATAAATGGGAATACATTTTACACGATCGCCCAAGATCAAAAGAGCACCAACCAAAACAGCGGTGTCCGCTTTGATGCAGCAACCGAGAGCGGAAAGGACACATATTATGGTTACATAGTGGACATATGGGAACTTGACTATGGACCTGATTTTAAGGTCCCTTTGTTTAAGTGCAAATGGGTCAATCTGTCAGGAGGCGGGGTACAGGTAGACCCACAGTATGGAATGACAACAGTGGATCTGAATAATCTTGGGTATACTGACGAACCATTCGTCCTAGCCAATGATGTGGCACAGGTTATCTATGTGAAGGACATGTCTACCGAACCGAGAAAAAAAGATAAGGAAGCGATTACATCGTACGATGAGCCAAAGCGCCACATAGTTCTTTCAGGAAAAAGGGACATCGTGGGAGTGGAGGGCAAGACAGACATGTTTGAAGATTATGAAAAGTTTCATGAAATTCCTCCCTTCAAAGTCAAAGCTGACCCAAGCATCCTGATAAACTATGAAGATTATCCATGATTACGGCACAATAAGCAATTCACACAAGCGAAAAAAGTGAAGACTTTCTCTCCACAACTATTATGATGATACCATGCCAAATTTCAACATTTTCGTAGTTCATTTGAAATGTGTGTTGTAACAGATGAGTTTCCGTATGAAATCCTGATACTTCGAAACAGATTGTCCGTTTTGTACACGAAGTGCATCCAGTTTTTGCCGTAACCCTCTTTACTTTCTTGCACATGCTATGTGGGTGAAATGATAATACCATGCCAACTTTCAACCTTTTCACAGTTCATTTGTAGTGCTTTTCAATTTCATGGTCTTATTGCTCAAAATAGTCAGCAAATACATGGAAAATAACAAATGAAGTCAGAAAGGGTTGAAAATTGATGATGTGGCTTTGAATGGTGCATTTTGAACACGGAAAAACTATGGAGTTCCTATAAGTTCAAAAAAAGGAAATCCCTTTGGAACAGATGAGTTTTCATCCGAAACCCTGATACTTCGAAAGAGATTGTCCGTTTTGTACACGAAGTGCATCTAGTTTTTGCCGTAACCCTCTCTACTTTCTTACACATGCTATGTGGGTGAAATAATGATACCATTCCAATTTTCAACCTTTATAGAGTTCATTTGTAGTGCTTTTCAATTTCATGGTCTTATAGCTCAAAATAATCAGTAAATGCATGAAAAATAACTAAAATTATCAACGTATTTTATGTTCAAAACATTATAAGCAACCTCTAGTATTATTGAAACTAAAATTATATAAAATTGATGCAACTAAAATTATCAAAGTTTTTTCTGTTCAAAATCATTTAAAGCAAAAAGAATTTTCATAAAGAACTTTTTTGTTAGAAACTATAATAGCAAAAAGAATTATCATAAAATAGAATTATTAAGTAACTAGAAACAAAATAATATAAAATAAATAAGTAGTTTGTTGTAAGTAGAAACAAAATAAAATAAATAAAGCAAAAAAGAAAAGAAATAAACTGGAAAAAAGCAACCTACTGGGCCACCACGGCCTGAATACGACTAGAAACCCACCCATGGGCTAGGATTCAGGCCCGTAGAAGGCCCAATATAGATACAGTGTGTTTAGGCCCGAAAGCCTGCATTTGAGAGGAGCTCGAGAGGGTAGCGGGAGTGGGGCTTATAAACCACTCTCGAGCTCCCTCAGCTAGCGAGGTGGGACTAAACTTTCGTGGCGCGATGCGGGCAGCACAAGGCTTTTAGTCCCAGTTGGCGCACATTGGTACCGGTTCATGCCAACAACTGGTACCAATGTGCACCCTTTAGTCCCGATTTGTGCCACCAACCGGGACCAAATTAAGGCCACTGCTTCCCGCCCTTTGGGCTGCTAAAAAGCGACCTTTGGTCCCGATTGGTAGCTCCAACCGGGACTAAAGGGGTGCTTTGGTCCTGATTGCTGTCACGAACCGAGACCAAAGGTCTGTCTATATAAGCCACACTTGTGAAATTTTCGGTTCAGTTCTTCTTCCCACTGCCTCGACGCCGTCGCCGCGTGCTCCCCTGCCCCGACGCCGCCGCCGCCCCCTACCCCAACGCCGTCGTCGTGCGCCGCCCCTGCCCCGACACCGTCGCCGCGCCGCCCCGTGTCATTACCGCCCCGATCCATGCCGCCCCACGCCGTCACCGCCTGGTCCACGCCGCCCCTGCCCCGACGCCATCGCTGATGCCGCCCCCAGTGAGCCCCGGTCCCCGTGCCCCTGCCTTGCCCCCCGCCGCCGCCGTGGCCGCCGTAAAATATATATGATTATATTTTTTTTGTTCATAGATGTGATTTTTTTGTTCATATATCATATGATGTTTTTATATTGTTCATAGATGAACGGTCATATTTGTTCATATTTATGCAAGCGAAGTCGTTGTAGTTAGTTGTACTGTTTAGGGTTAGGGTCGTCGAGGAAAAAAATTAAGGAAATAATAAAAGAGGAAGAAAAGAGGAAGAAGAAAGAAGAAGAAAAATAAGCAGAGGACGAAGAAGAAGAAAAAAAGAGGAGAAGGAGAAGGAATAGAGGAGAAGAAAAAAAATAGATTAAAATCTATTTTTTCTTCTTCTCCTCCATACCTTCTTCTTCTCCTTTTTTCTTCTTCTCCTCGGACATGTGTTGAGGGGGGAGAGGAAAAGGGAAAATAAAAAGAGGAAAAGGAGAAGAAGAGGACAGGAAGAAGTGGAGAAATAAATAAGAAGAGGAAAAAAGAAGAAGAAAAAGAGGAGAAGAAGAAAGTAATAGAGGAGAGCCTCTATTCCTTTCTTCTTCTCCTCTTTTTTTTGTTCTTTTTTTCTTCGATTTTCTCCTCTATTCCTTTCTCCTTCTCCTCTTTTTTTGTTCTTTTTTTCTTTGATTTTCTCCTCTATTCCTTTCTTCTTCTCCTCTCTTTTTTTCTTCTTCTTCCTCTTCTTATTTTTTATCGGGTATGTCGTTGTCGATATACCCCCTCCCCGATAACTTCGACACGATGGGGGGGGGGTCGATAAATAATAGAACTAGTTAAACAAGTTTTTATTAATTAGTAAGTACTACTTTATTTTATTTATAGTAAGTGCTTAGTAGTTGAACTAGTTGATTTAACAAAACTACTTTATTTTACTATAGAAGCAGTTTATTTTTAGTAAGTACTACTTTATTTTATTTATAGTAAGTGCTTGTAGTTGAACTAGTTGATTTAATAAAACTACTTTATTTTACTATATATAGAAGTAGTTTTTTTAGTAAGTACTACTTCATTTTATTTATAGTAAGTGCTTAATTAGTAGTTGAACTAGTTGATTTAATAAAACTACTTTATTTTACTATAGAAGTAGTTTATTTTTAGCAAGAAAATTAATAGAACTAGTTTATTTTTTTAGTTCAAGCAATTATTCACGCATCGACGTTGACGATGCCTTTCCCGCATCCTCGTCGTCGAGTCGGCGGAGGAGGCCGGCTTGATCAGAGGGGCCATGTCCGGGACTGGGCTCCGCCGGGCTGGTATTGGGAGGTGCTACCTTCCGGGGGCGTAGGTTGGTGAGGAGCCAGCCCGTCGTTGAACCGATCCTTGTTTGGTGATGGTCGCGTGGGCCAGTGACGGTGCCTAGGCTTCTGGACAGCGCGAAGGTGGTACGTCACCGTGTCAGCGGGGAGGACGAGCACGTCCATCACTACATGGTTGCGTTGGAGGGCAGGTTCGACAATACCTGGCAGGTTCTTCAGGGATCTCACTGGAGCTATGATCATGTGATGGTTCCTTCCCTTTGGGTGTCCACCGCCCGTGCCGATACCCGTCGGGTGCTACAGTTCTAGCTGTACTAGCGATGCTATATATATGTATGATAGTATTCGAGGTGTATTATTGATAATATTCGATGATGTACAGACGGAAGAGATGACGTAGTTTTGCTTATAATTGAATGCATGCTAATTTGAATACTACTTTATTTTACGATTTGATTTTGCTTATTGAATGCTCAAATTGGAGAACTACTCCTACTTTGAATGCTAAAATTGGAGAGCATTATGCAAGGCATATGCATATGATTAGTTGATAGCTTATAGGGTTTTTGTTTTCGCAGAAATCTAGGAACCCCCTCCATCATCCCCGCCGTCGTCCCCGTCACCGACCCCCTCCAACCTCAAGGTGAGACCAGCCAAATCCTTTTTTAGAAAGATAATTAAACGATATTTCGGGTTGACTTTAAGTCTGTAGAGTCTCCACCATATATGAGAGGACGAAGAAGTACGACTGTTGTTGTGGGGGTCGTTTCTCCTTCTTCTCCGGGTGCTAAACCTTTGTTATACACTAGGAGAACAAGGAGTAATGACCATCACCGACGGTCGCAAATGTCAAAGAGAAATCAGTGAGGGAGAGTTCCACCATATATATAAATGAGAGGACAAAGAATCCCAACTGTTGTGTGTAGAGTCTCCACCATATATGAGAGGACGAAGAATCCCAACTGTTGTCGTGGGGGTCGTTTCTCCTTCTTCTCCGGGTGCTGAGAGTTTTCAAGAAAAGACTCGACAGACCGATAGTCAACCCGTGATGAATAATAAGGATCTATTTAGTTCTTGTAGTACATATGTTTAATTGTACAAGTTTAATCTTTGAATTATGAACGTAGGAAATGTCATCATCAGACGATGAAAGTCTCCAGGAGGAGTGCAACTGGTGCCACGACGATCGAGGTTTGTGCGACATGCCTCACCTGGACGATGATCGGCGCTTCAGCATTAAGCTCAAGGAGACCTTCGATGTTGAAATAGTACACAACGACGACAAGTGTTTTTCCGTAATTAAGCATGACTACAACTATTTCAACGTGTAATTTTCATCTTTTACAATTCAAGTAGCTTATCCCATGCCATGCAAGGTGCTATGTCTTGGAGAGGATGGGTTTTGAAGACCATGAAAGTTTCGAAACAAAGAAAATTCACCTAAGGACTCATCATGATGTGGATTTTGAAGTAAAGCTATACAATTCTGAGAGCGTAACCCATTTTGGTTGCAAAAAATGGAAAGCACTTTGCAAGATGTATGGTTTTGATGAGGGTATGCTTGTCACCATGGATCTTGGTGATCCTAAAATCGAGTAAGACAATATGGACATTTGGGTCCTTGTTGATATACCTCCAATTCTACCGCTATGTGAGTTTAGTTTCTCAAACATAGTTATTAGCTAATTTATATTGTTTATTTCAAAATAGTTGACAACTTATTTCCATTGACAGCTTATTTTCATTCTTCAAAGAATGTGTGGGAGATGGTAGACAAAACCCACTACACCGATGGCTCCGAATTAACTTACAAGGAGAAAAATCATCTGGTCGGATTTTGTACTGACATTGAGAATGACAATATCTACAATCAAACTCCTCAACATTATGGTCAATACGTGCCACTAGTGCATGTGTTGAACTACAGTAAATACCATGGAGATACCCTGGTAAGATTTCTTACTATTACAACATCTGTGCATCATTTGCATACTTCTAAAACTAGTACATAATTGCTAACTATGAAGTTATTACTATGTTTTACAACATCTGTGCCTCATTTGATGTATCAGAAAGGTAGCCTTAATGTTTTGAACATACAGCCAGATCATCCTACGAATCTCAACTGTCCATACCAGATTTCTAAAAGGAATGGAGACATGCAAATCAAAGAATGGAAAAAATGTATGGACAGTCGTAAGAAGGTTCTTGGAAGAAAAAGGAAGCGAAGCGCAAGAATTGGAGACAAGATGACCTCCATTCTCCATAAAGAGGGTATTTAGGTCCTACCTAATACTGATGATCATGTGCTATGAACAATTAAGTAGGGTTGGTTCGATGACTATGAGGATGATGATCGTATGACTTGTTATTAATAACGAGTAGAAGTTGTATGATGATGATTAGTAGACTTGTTATTATATATGATGATGCATGATGCCAGCATGAAGAGTTATTATATATCAGCGGGTGAAATGAACATGGATTGGATTGAAGTGAAGGCAACATGCATGTGGTGCATGTCGAAAGTAGTACAATCCAAACTTGATCAAGTTAGGATTAGTATTACTTTCGACATGCACCACATGTTGCCTCACTTCAATCTAAGTCATGTTTAGGCATAGCAGTAGCAGTAGCACGGAGATAAGAGAGGACACAACTCTATTAATTAGCTACCTATACCAACCTAAATTAACCCCCAAAACCACTAAACCACCCTCCTTTAAAAAAACAGCCCCTGAAATGCTGATGCGTGGAAGCTTATTGGTCCCGGTTGGTGCTACGAACCGGGACCAAAAGCCCTCGTGCCTGGGCTCGCCGGAGCGGCCACGTGGAGGCCCATCTGTCCCGGTTAGTATAAGAATCGGGACTAAAGGCCTTGGGCATTAGTAACGACCCTTTAGTCCCATTTCCCCAACCGGGACAGATGGGCCTTATGAACCGGGACAAATGGCCCTTTTTCTACTAGTGCATTTTGCTGGAGGTAACAATTTCTACCTGGTTGGTGCCCAGCCCAGCGGCAATTTGGTGCAAGTAGTTTACCTCAGACTCGCACTGAAGAACACATAAGAGGGATGCAGATGGCATGAATAGAATGGAATGCAGGAGCAATATCATGGACAGGACAAGGCTAGGACTAGCCATGGCTAGCTAGGAGGTGTATACGTAAACAGACTCTTTCCCTTGTTGTGTGTTAGCTTTGTGAGAAACACTTGAGTCTAGGGTACTATTTGTAGTGCTCCAGGACTAGCTAGCATATTCGTTCCATATCCTATTGTTTCTTATTTCTTTGAGATGATCCGTTCTATATCCTTTTTAGTTTCATTTCTTCAGCTGGAATTTCGATTTACGATATACTACACATGTGAGGTTGAACAATTCCTTGTACATGTATAATGTATCAACCCTCGGAGATCACAAAGGCCAGGTGCCTTTTGAGGAAATATACTACCCAATCTTTTTCTTTGTCATACAATATGTACAAGGTATTACTTTGCCCACATAGTAATGTACCATTGACAAAGACTAAAATGCATTAGATGCCCATGCTTATCTTTACATCTAATTATATCTGGAGAGGAGCTGCAGCCTAGGTTTTTCACCAGGACAATGAGCAAACTGTCATTACTTCTACAATACAAAGTTCAAATCCAAGGATTGATGATGCGTGTAAGCTAGATACATAGTTGATCAAATGACATTTAATTATCTGGCCCGGTTTACCACTTTGATTCGAGACATAAACAAAGTGGTTGCTACTTCGGACCCCCCTGCCAAACCCTGGTCAAGAGCTCTCCTTCGACCTCTTCTTTCCGCCGTCGCTGGTTTTGTTGAGGCGGCCTTGATGCCAAAGACAGGAGGGATAATGTAGGAATTTGTGGCCACACAACACGATGCGGCAGTCGCTATAGAGTGTTTTTGCGGCACCAACAACGGGCAACAATGGGTGGCCCATAGGATCCGGCAGCATCAAGCATCCTCTCCGATGGTGTTACATGCATTTCTTTTCACCGCTCGACACCTTGTGCACGTGGGCATGTCCGGGCACATGGAGATGTACAGCCATGGCTATGTAGATGAGTGGATCTCGTTGCATGGTGATCTGGCTGCCGTAAGTGGTTTATTCAAGGTAAGTTGGGGTGGCAACACGTGGTGACTTTAGTTTGGTGGTGCTCTTCAAATACAGAATATTGACTTCTAGAGGGGAAACTCTAGCTCATGCCTTCAATATTGATTGTATGTTGCAATGGGGCGATCTTTTGACATTGTTCTTTGTTGGAGACGTTGTCTTGAGATTGCTCGGAAGTCCGATCCACTGTGAAAACTCATGATCTAGCCTTTGTTAGATCGGTGACAATAGTGATCATCCCTTTCCTAGAGGTGTCGTTGTTGGAGAACCTTTCTCATAGTTCGGATTGTTCCATTGGCGCTGGTTGGTGTTGGTCACTGATGTGTGCCTTGATCGCTTTGACATGAATTTTGTAGGTCATGTCTTTTTATTAATAATTTGGCTGTGTGCAACCTCAATGTCTTGATTAGCATATTGCTTCTTGTACAGGCTTTTAGCGGTTTGTTCCGTCCAAAAAAAAGAATATCAACTATGCAGGCTAGTTTAAGACCATTCACAAATTATTATAAAGTGGTTCTATTAATGTCAACTCCATTCATGAATCATGCATGACATCAACCATGTCAAATTATAGTAGATGGTTTGACCTCTGGCTTAGGAACAAAGCTAATGCATACCATAGGCCTTCAAAAAGTAAACCACTATATAGAAGAGATGACCATAAACGAAGCATCCCGGTACATCTATAGATAACCTGCATCGTCCCCCGCTAGGGCTGCTAGGGCGAAACACTAACCCCCACCGCCGCCAGGCTCCACCAACCTCTCCCTGCCCTCCGCCGCCGTTGGAGGAGGTCGCCGGGCGAAGCCCCGGGCGGCTGACGACGCCTGCGGAGGCCCCCTTCCCTCCTGTGTTGCATTGGGTGAGGCGGGTCACCCGTAGCACAGGGGCCCTCCTCCCCGATCTGAGTCGTGGCAGCGCGGCCATTTCCAGCTACGGCGCAGTGGCGGCATGGTAATGGGAGGAGGCGGTGGAGCAGCGGGCTTCATGGAAGATCTGGTGGTACCCGCTGCGGTCATGGAGGCGGAGGTCGCGGTGGCCGGTCGGCGGCGGCGGAACATGTCCGGTGGCAGCGGCGTTGCTCTGTCTGGATCCCGGGGCAGCGGCCCTGGATGGTGGCGGCTGGTGAAGCTAGGGCTTCCCGCGGCGGCATGGTGTAGTGCAGTTCTTGTCCAAGGCGGATCTGTGATGGCGATCTGATCTACGGATTGGTTCCGATCAGAGATGGTGACGAGCGCCGGGATCCATCTCGGCGGCTCTCGCATCTTGGCGAGGCAGCATGGGAGCCCTCCTCCTAGGCTCCAGTGGTGGCACACTTAGGAAGTGGCCGGTGCGCCAGGGCTCCTTCGGTGGCGGCACTGCTGTTGCGGTTGGTCGCCGGATCTAGGCGGCTAAATCTGGGGCTTTGAAGGCGATTGAGACGGTGCAGAGGTTGTCAGGTGGGTTACGTGGGACAGATCCGGGTGAAAACCTAGTCTTCGGTCGATGGCCAGAGCCGGTGATGACGATGCCCTTATCATCGTTTCCTTCATGAAGGCATCATCGGGGTGAAGCTCCCAACGCCACTCAATACCTCCGGGGGAAACCCTAAATCAGTTGATCGGATGTTGGTGGCAATCATGTGTCGTTACCCCCTTGGGGGCGGCATTCTTGGAGGTGCACTCGGTGTCGCGGGACCAGCGGACGACATCTTTGGTGGAGCGGTGCTTCATCCTACACATTGATGGTGACGGATCTCGACAGCGTGGCGTGGTGCAGATTCGACGACCGATGTGCGAGGATGGACTCGTGCAGGAGGACGACGCTGTCTGGCATCATGGTGGCGTCGATGGCAGAGAGACTTGGCACGGTAGATGCATCAATACAACTCTGAAGATGGATTGGTGGTAGGTGGTTGTGGCGGCCTTATACCCGGCAGGAGTCTTGGTTGAGGAGTGTGCCGGACTAGTAGGTGCCCCATACCCGGCAGGTCTCCTGGTTGGGACCTCATGTCTTAGATGTTTAGGTTTGGATGCGAGGTCTATTTGGTATTAGGCCAAAACTATCAGCATCCCTTCATCAACTGGATAGGAATATGTTGCCTAGACGGTGGCTTTAGTCTTACTGTTGTATGACTCTGTAAGGTCTTGTATAAATAATTAATAAATTGGCTGCATGCATCGTCCAGATGTAGAGGCCGGGGGTCCTCCTCGATTTCTAAAAAACTATATAGAAGGAAATAATAATACTTAGTGGGCAATCTTCGTACGTGACAACCACCGAATATGTACTTTCGACAAGTTTACCAATGCTACTTGGATGTTGTCTAATAAGTAGTGACCTTCATAAAGAATTGCGTCGATCCAAGGATAGCATCTTAATTAGCATACTACTAAGATTCGAAGATATATACTATCTTGAAAGTCAGTTGTGCCATTACTCAGATGTGTATACAGTATACAATGCAATTTTATGTATATGTATGTCAGTACGTGTGCTCATCAACGCTTCACCTTGTTTTGAAGCAACCCAGTCATCAGTATCACCGAGTGTTCAGATATATCCAGTATACATGTGTGTATGCATTTTAGCTGTGATTTTCTGCCAACGAATTATTGCATTCACGAGTGCGCTTTATGCTTGTGTGTAACCTATGCGGTGTGTTAGTTGATGTAACTTCATCAAATATGTGTACAATTGAAGGGAGAAACTATCCTTCGATTATGGATCAATCGATTTTCCTAACCTACTGTTTATCTTCTTTGCCCTCCCTACTCCACTTCTTTGACCCGCCCCCAACTGTCTGCCACGCCGTCTGCAGTTGGTGGTGCTTCCGCGTGAGCCTCGGTGCCATGCCCTGCTCTGCTAATGACGCCACCTCTACCCTCCCTCCGCACCTCGGCCATCCCTACAAACCTCCGCACCGTCCCTGGCGCCACTGACCACAACACGAATCTATCAATCCCTTTTCCTCTCCTCTGTCCGCGACCGTGCGGCCAGTCACGGCGTCCAGTTTCCTGCTCGATGTTGTGATGTGTTGCTCTCTGCAAACCAAGTTGGACGACATGAGGAAAAGAATTAGGACCATGTAATAGAATTTTCCATGATTAAATATTTTAGTTGCCAGAACTTTTCATAAATTTCTATGGTTTATTGATGTCATAGAAACGAGAAAAGGTAACAATAAAAAAGACGACATCCCTTCGCAGGATTGCATGGAGGTAACGCAGATCCATGTCTTGAAAATGTGGAAAGGAAAGGAGCAGGCGATTGAAACCAAACACCTCACAAAACTTACGCTGGTGTGTACTATGTCGTAAGAGCATCTACAACCACAACTCACAAATGTGACCCCCACACGTCCGTGGACGCTTCCGCAAGCAACGACCAGTCACCCCTCATATCTCCGCTGCCGCTGCTATCCCCCTCTAATCCATGCTGTCCACACAACGTAATCAACATTTTACGTAGAAACAACTTGAACATAGTGGTAGAAATATTCGGAATGGCAAGTTTCGTACAATCGGACATAAAATGTCAATCATCACCTAGATATGATAAGCTAAACAATAGATAAACTCCTACGTGTAGGCGTTGGCGGTCGGAGGGGATATTGTCATCATCGCTCATCATGTCGGTATCATAGGACGACAAGGACGAGATGATCCCGACCAGACACCAGGCTGTGCATGCCTGCTCCTTGGCGAGTCGGGCGGCTTTTGTACGGGTGGCCGCCCCTCCTACGCGAGGCGCCCAAATTCCTGAATGTCTAGCCGGAGCGCCTTTGCATTTTTGTGGAAGCAGAGACATGCATCCATCTCCGCCGAGTTTACTCGTTGGCACTGCAGAACCCATCTCACCTCCGGGTCATCCAACGTGGACCCGCAAAACCCGCAGACACTATGGGAGGAACCGGCTATCTTGCGGACCTGCTGCCTAGCATGGCCAGCTCGCGCCTCTGATTTGGACGTCCTCCACACAGGCTTGGCGGTGGTGTGGGAACAAGCACCCTGCTCCAACCGGGAAGTGCAGGGCTCAAAGTGGTACAGTAGGGCCGTGGAGGGCCATGGATCTGGACCAGCTGTACGCGACGGGCCAAGGTGGTTGACTGGATTGCCTCGCCAGGTAATAGGGGGGAGGACGCAGAGCCCGAGCTCCCAGGTCCTGCCCTTGTCCATCCGCAACCGGCGGACTGCGGCACAAAGGTCAAGGCCCTCATCATCCAAATCCGACTGCAAAAAGGCATCCTAGTCGATGGCAACTGCCTCGTTGCCCGATCTGCCATTCAAATCATTGCCAAAACGAACCATGGTAGACTGAGAAGGGGAATCGGCAGGGATTGGAGTGGACAGGAGTGGAGTGGAAGGGGAGAGAAGTTGTCGAGATTGAGATATGTTTGTGTCCTGGTGGAGATGCGTTGGGCCAGTGTGAACGGGTTCGACGTGGAGGCTTCGCCCGAGCGTGTCGGTTTGCCACATATTCTCCCCAGATATGGGATAGAGTTGGGGCTGTCAGTCAGGGCAAATGATAGGGCTAACTATGTGGGTTCAGATTGGGTGGCAAATTGCGGTCTGAGAGGTGACCAGGTCGCCCCACCGGACATTTGGGGGGTATGAGTGCTCCGTTGTACATGCTCTAACGCTGGGCATGGAAAGCCCTGTCTGACAGGCTGGTGTCTAAGCTAGGCTTGTGCCTCTCAGCTGGAAAGCCCCCAAAAGTCCACAAGACTTTATTTTTAGAATTTTATATGAAAAATAGGTACTCCCTCTATTTTTGTATACAAGGCCACAAACTCAGATTACAGGTACCAATGTAAAATTTAATGTCTGCTTTATAAGTCAACTTTTTTTCTTATTTACTGAGATCATTAATACTCTGCATACATGCAAAGAAACTGAGTGGAGAAAGTAGCTGACTGTCATTATGACTGCATGCATGCAAGTATTAAACAGGTTGTTAGTACGAAAGAATATCATTAATTTTGCCTCGATTACTGTTGATGGCCTTGTATAGATGCAAAATGTATATTTCATAGTGGCCTTGTATATAAAAATGGAGGGAGTATGATATTGCATCAATTTTTTTTTAACCGGGCAAACCCCCTTTCCATTACATAGAACGGAAATACAAAGTTCGACAGATAGTCCAAGAACAGGGAGAAGGGGAGAGCGAGTTCAACTGATATTGCATCAATTAATCACAAAATAATCCCTTTATTATTTTTATATAAAAATATAACCATTTTCTGCCCAACGGGGTGGGACCAGACTCAGGCCTATCAAATTTTTAGCGCATGCTAGGCTGGGCTCGGCATTTTCAGGCCTTTCAATTTATTTATTTTTCAGGGACTAAGCCGTTTTAAGTACTTGGCCAACGATCTCTAAGCAATGATAAGATCACAAGACTAGGCCTGCTATCACTTTTCATACTCAACTGTATCCGTAATCACATTACTTCAATCCAGCTATAGTTATGCGTGCTCATCACCAGTTAACCTTGTTTGAAAGAAACCCAGCTATATTTCCTTTTTGCCATAAAACACCGCATTTATATTAAAGACTTCCAACATCCCGGAAAACATATCCTCGATGTGGTCCAGTGTATCGCAGGTGGCAACAATGAACTGGAAGAAATTTACAAATTTGAGGTACTAATAAGCGGCTGGATCTAGTTTGAAGGTGATGCAGGAATGGATGTTGGTCTTATGGACGGTAATGGGGGCTTGGAGTTAGGAAAAAGGATTCAGAGGACAAGAAGAGCGAGCACCAGCAACAGTATTGAAGGCTCATGGTGCCCAAAAACTAGGAGAGGTGTGGGTGGTTTGCATAGGAAGGTTTCATACCCTCTGGTTCTTAAGAAGAAAACTAATGATACCATAGGCCTGCAAAGTAAACCAACATATGAAATTAAGAAGGAATTTAACAATACTTAGTGAGCAATCTCCGTGACAACCATGGAAATATTGCTAGCTAGTTTTCTTATGCTAAGGAACTATTGCTTTGAATAAGCCCAGTACTAGTTGTAATAGTTGTATGTTGTCTAATATGTGTCGTTGGTTGCGTCCAGAAAAGGATAACATCTTAATTAGCATATTATACTAAGACCTAAAGGTATATACCACCTTAAAGCATTAAGAGCTAGAGCCTTGCCTATTTTTCTCCAATAAATTGGGCCAACGCTGTCATGTACGATTTAATTTAGTAGTAATTATGCTATATTTTTCAGATATATAGGAATAGTCAGTGTATATGTGGAGTGCACACAATCTTGTACGACTAAGCCGTATAAGAAAAAGTTTGCTGGAACAAAGTTGTTTTAAGTACTTGGTCATCAATCCAAACCTATGATAAGACTTGGCCAAGTATCTTTTTTCAATGTCAATTGCCCCGCTGGTAAGATGTGTATTGCACAATGTTGGGGCTAACCCTAGTCTCTATCTCTCTGACTCGCTCGAAGAAGCTCACAAGGACTCCATATTTTCTGCGACGTAGGCACCAACGCACACAATGCCTGGCCTTATTATGTAGTACGTAGTTGGCACCACACCACACAAACACCTGGACCTACCAGTTCGCTAACTACTTGGACGCTGCCCACGATCGTAACAACCTCAACAATACAGCCCCCCTTTTGTAGGAGGTGAGGACGTAGCCCTTGTTCCACAACTTCGCCGGCGAGACCGGTCCAAAGTTGCAGAGCGAGAGCGAGCGCCGTAGACGAAGTAGTCGAACATGAAAAAGTAGATGAACACAGGAAACTATGGAAGAGACTATCTTTATTAATCAGTGATCACGGTTACAACGATTGCTCCTCATCTCTTTATATAGGGGTAGGGGTCAAGAGATAAGTACTCACTTAACGTAAAGTATGAAACCGGGAGGGGCTAGCCCGTGCATATCGCACGCAGCCGCCGCCACCCTTCGTGGTGGACCCGGTTTCCCAACACTCCCCCTTGGGTAATTATCCGTATATCCATGCCCCAAAACTCCAAAAAAACCAGTTGAAAAACATATGAAGAAAGAGCGCACATTATATGTTGTTGTATTGCACAAATTGCCTCGTCAAAAACCTCGTGCGAGAAACATCAGGAAAACTCATTCAAGAGAAAAAGAGTACAATCCACCCAACCATCAAGTTGAGTACTCGATCATCAGGACCGAGATTTTAACGATGAGTTTGTGAAGTTTCTCCCCCTGAACCTTGCATCTCTCTAAGTCTCGTCATACCGATTCCACACACACAACTCTCTAAGGTTGAGCCTGTAATGATTTAGTGAACATATCAGCAAGATTGTCACAAGACTTAGTATGCAAAACTCTCACCTCGTTCAACTGCCTCAGCTCATGTGCATAGAAGAATTTGAGACTAATATGCTCTGTGAGGTTACTCTTCACATAATCCATCAGAACTTGTGCAACACAAGGAGCATTATCTTCATAGATAATGATAGCGGTTTGTGATAGCATAAGCCATGACGCGTACGTGTGTGCGCGTCCGGGCGCGTAGGCATTCTTGCGTGCGTTTTATATATGAGTCCGGTAAGTAGAATGATGCCCAAGATGAACCAGCTCTGATACCAATTGTTGGTGCAGCCCTAGGCTGCACCCTCTCTCTCTTGGGCCTCTGCTCTCGCACGAACAAGGAAATGAGGTGGGAGACTACGGCTGTGAGTTAAGAAAGAGAAAAGGATTCCGGTGCGTAGGCATGCTTGCGTGCATTTTATATATGAGTTCGGTGAGTAGAACGACACCCAAGATGAACCAGCTCTGATACCAATTGTTGGTGCAGCCCTAGGCTGCCCCCTCTCTCTCTTGGACCTCTGCTCTCGCACGAACAAGGACATGAGGTGGGAGACTACGTTTGTGAGTTAAGAAAGAGAGAAGGATTCTGGTGTTCGAGCGCCTGCGGCGGCGCTCCGTGCGCCGGCCGGCAAAACTTTCCGTGTCTCTACTCCAGTCGTCGTCTCCCACCTCATGTCCTTGTTCGTGCGAGAGTAGAGGTCCAAGAGAGAGAGAGAGGATGCAGCCTAGGGCTGCACCAACAGTTTGTACGGTGTTCATCCCACATGTCTACTAAATGTGGTCGATCATCCGCCGAAGCGATACACATTCTTTTGATGCTTTGAATAGTGCCATGATTTCCGAGTGGTTCGTGGAAATTGACACAAGAGTTTGCTTGGACTATTTCCAGGAAAACATAGTTCCACCACAAAGGAAAACATATCCAGTCTGCGATTTGGAATCACGCGGGTCTGATAGGTACCCAACATTGGCACAGCCTATAATAGATAGGTCTTGATTTCTTTTATAAAATAGAGCAACATCTTTGGTCCCTTACAGGTAACGGAAGACATCCTTGACACCTTTCCAATGTCTCTTGGTAGGTTCAGAACTATACCTAGCAAGCAAACTGACGGCGAAAGCTATGTCTGACCGTGTACAATTTGTGAGGTACATGAGTGCTCCAGCTGCACTCAGGTAAAGAACCTCTGGTCCCAGAGTTTCCTCCCCCTATTCCTTTGGCCTGAACGGGTCCTTGTCTGGCTGTAAAGATCACCCGACCATCCGGGTCTTAGAAGGATATGCCTTATCAAATCCAAATCTTTTCAACACCTTCTGGGTGTAGGACGACTGGTGTACTAGAATCCCATCAGGGGAATGTTCAAGGTGCAGACCTAGATAGAACTTAGTTTTACCCAAATCCTTCATCTGGAATTGCAACATCAGGTAGGAACTCGCTTTCTCAATATCCTCAGGTGTATCGATTATGTTTAAAGCGCCTACGTACACCGAGATTATACAGAATCTATCTTGGGATCACCATATAAGAACACATGGGCAATCTTTATTTCCCGTCTAGCCATTCTGACGAAGGAAATCGCTTAGGCAATTATACCACATTCTATTAGACTGTGTGAGTCCATACAATGCCTTTTGAAGTTGAACACTGTATAGAATCTTGTTTTAACTATCATGCTTCAGAACAGGGATACCTTCAGGAAACTTCATGTATATGTTCGAATCCAAGTTACCATACAGGTAAGCAGTGACAACATCCATTAGTTTCATTTTCAAGCTCATGTTTACTGCCATTGAGATCAAGTATATCTAAAGGTAACTCCATCCATGACTGAGGAATAAGTCTCCTCAAAATTGACACCCGGTTGTTGAGTGAACCCTTGAGCGACGAGTCTTGCTTTGCATCGTACTACCTTGTTATTTTCATCTCTCTTTCGAACAAAAACCCACCTATGGCCAACATGGCATATGTGGTGAGAAGTTCGACAAACTTGTCCGAACACCTTCCTTTTGTTGAGATATAATAATTCGGCAGTAATTGCCTCCTGCCAATCTTTCAAATCCGACCTTTTCTTGTAATCAGCGATCGTGTTAGGCTTAGGGTCAAGATCTATGATTGAGGCAATTTTCGTAGCAAAGTTAATGTCGACAATCACCGTTGCTCGGTTCAGGGACTCCCCGTATAAATATAATTTATGACCATTTCGTCATGGAGCGCATCCGGTGCAAACACTTGCTCTACCAAATTTCCCATTATGGGAGCAAGGTCCTTTAGATTTTCGGCGCCATTGTGTGTGCACACATGTCCGATGGGTGTTTCCCCTATGGGAAAGTTTAAGTCCGGAATTTCGTCCACTGAATTTTCTGTACTTCTGCCAGGTCTTGTCTGGCTCCCAGTTTCACTTCGGGGTACTTTGGTGACAGGCTATAATAAATCTCTTTTATCCTTTTTCGTCGGGCGTCCCCGAGTACTTGGGATTTGAGAAGCTGGATCTCTCGTCCTTTTAGGCCTTTCGACGGGAGCGGGTATACCATCATTTTTCTTCGGTATTTCAACCCTTTTCGGTGCATTGCGCGCATGCACATGCGGTTTTATCAGTCTTTAAGTCACTAAAGTGGCAGGCAGTTGATTTGCTAATGACTGCAAACCTATTATCTTTTCTGCTTCTCTCTCAGTCTTAGACCTAGACACATACAACTGGTCACCGTGGCGAGTTTGTGGTTTATTCACAAAGCTGTTTTAAGTACTTGGTCATCAATCCAAACCTACGATGATACTGGGCCTGAATACGCAGACTCGTCCCTCCATAGGCCACCACCACCTCCATTGCCAGAACGCACCTGACGCATAACATTTTAAGCGATACGGATCAGTGATAGCTAGCTAGTTCTCTACTTTTTTCAAGCTGGAGTACTAGCTAGGTAGCTAAGGTGGTCCTCACGTAGTCACGTTGGCTGCCTATAAATAGCATGCTGCTCCACCATATGGGAATGTACCACTTAAGCAGCTAGCTAGCTCATTTCCATCCATTGCATTTTTTCTTCCTCAATCCTCCAAACATTCATCAATGGCTTCAGCTCTGAAGGTGGCCTCCGCCGTCGCCGTTTGCGTCATGCTCGTCCTGAACATGGGCCACCCGGCGGCAGCCACAGAATGCGACAATTGTTTGGGCGATTGTGTTGCCATTTGCATCGCCTACGCTCAAACGTCGTGCAGTGGCATCTGCAACGCCGCACCTCCACCTCCTGCATGCCAGACATGCAAGAATGCGGCCTTAATTGAGTGCCGTGCAACATGCTATGGAGGTTGTACCCTCTTCTGCTAGGTAAACCCGCCAGTTGTGCCCTAGTGCCGGCTGTAAGCTGCGTGTGTGAATGTTTCTTCGTTTTATTCTTTGTTGATACCTCCTTCGTTATTTCTAAGCCATGTACTAAATAAGCGAACGAATGTCTTTTCCGTTGCTGTGTGGGTACTATGGTAAATGTTCCTTGGTTTTATTATTACCCTTAATGTCAACAATGGTCATTCAATATACACGTGTGCAAGTGGTGTGTGCTTTGTGCTTCTTTGTACTCCCTCCATTCCCAAACATAACTATTGTTAGAGATTTCAATATGGACTATATACGGACAAAAATTGATGAACCTATACTCTAAAATATGTCTTATATATACATCCATATGTAGTTTTGTGCTTCTTCGTATATATCATGGGTCCACCGTCAAGTCGTCATACTTAAAAGCACTTGAAAATATATAGTTTCATTTCCCTCACGGTAGGGTTTGACATCTCTACGGCAGTGAGTTGCATCCTTGCAGGACGAGCTTGGGTGGTGGGGTTGTAGGATGATAAATGCGGCGGCATTGGAGCTCGCGCGGCGGTTTTCGAGGGGCAACGGACGGGGTGCCTAGGGGATCATTGTAGGCGGAGGTGTGTTTCTTTCCAGGAGCAGAGTGGGCCTCACGTTGGGCAACTGGACATGGGTTCGAGGGCTTAGCTAATGGAAATTGCTAGCATATGCCCTTAACATGTAATGTTGTTGGTTGCTTTGGGGGTATTCGAGCTAAAAAGAATCTGGGAAAGCACGCAAGCACAGCTCGAGCGAAGTCAATACACTTCGCTGGACTGCTCCGGGATGGTGATCCCAGGGTCCAATTTGAACGCTCGCCAGCAATGCCCGCTGTTAGCTTGCACGCGAGAGGCGCCGCGCTGACCGCCGCCCCCTCCGTCGCAAGGCTCCTTGGTCCCACGGTTGCGTACTTACAAAAGCTACGGCCGATTATTTTCCGAGTGTGGTTTTTTTAACTCGAGCCACATGGTATCCCTTAGTTTTGTTATTCATTTCTGCATTGCGATCCGTACAGAGGCATTTTTCTTTTTTCATTCTCTCAAACGATACAACATATAAACTTCAAATTTTGCAGAACAACAATACAATCTAAATATAATGTGGGAAAAAACTTTCAGGTTTTTTCATGCATTTTAAATATTTAAAATAATATTTTTAGTCAAACAACATCTCATTTTGTATATTTATATCAGACCAAAAAATCTGAAAGTTTTTTCACACATTAACATTTTAATGTTTTTTTGATCTGCAAAGTTTAAAGTTCATATGTTGTTTCATTTGAGAGAAATAAAAAAGAGAAATCTTCTTGTTGTAAGTTAGTTGTAGAGTACGGATCTCAAAGTAAGAATGGAGGGTTTAGTATAAGAGGTTCCATGTAGCCTGAGCTACACGGGAATTTTCTGTTATTTTCCGGTCGATCGCACTAGTACTGAATTCGACGATAGTCACGTTCATAAGAGCTCGAGCTTCCTTAATCGATTCACCTTGTTCCAGACTTGCAGTTGACTCATGTACGTCGCAATGAAGATCAATCTTGCGGGAGACACACATAGGAAAGCTACACTAATGGAGATCGATAATCGGCTGTACCTGTGTAGTTAGTTTGGAGGCCTGTTGGAAGGATGCTGTGAGTTTCTTGGATGATAAATAGGACTCATCCCTGATGGCTGCTCTGCAATTGATTGTGCAGCTCGACTGAACTGTAGTGTGTTGGTTTTGATCTGACGGCTTAAACAGGCCAGTTAGATCTATTAGTCCGACAGAAAAAAAATAAAGGGATAACGATAAGTGAAAGGGTCCACGTACCAACGTACGTGAGCCTCGATTTGAACTAACGCGCCCTGATCGGGGGCGCCCAAAAACCAACTCAGGTTTTGGGTCCCCTGTCGCCAGCGCCATATTAAAAGGATACGGGAGAGAGCTGGCCACCTGCGAGATCATAATTCACTGCCGGTGGCGCCCTGAAGGAATCAGGACGTCGAGGAGAACCTCTACTTCGACTACATCACCCCTGCATCAAGCCTGCACCACGCAGGCGATCATGTCCATTGCCGTGACATGTAAGGATCCCCTAAACCCTTCTCTGTTCATGCTTTTAGGTGATCTAGATGCAACCAGTTCCTGCTAATGGCATCCCAGAGATGCATAATTATTCCAACAATGGTATCAGTCGCCAATTATGATTGCAATAGGTCCCTACATTATTGATCTGTAGATCAACATCAAGTTTTAGATAAAGTCAGGTTTAGGGTTTTTAAGATCACGATTGCAAGTTTAGCCCTATGATCATGCTACTATTTGACGTTCATGCCAATTGCCATCTGCAAATAATTATGTGATACACTAATTTTGCTTCGGATCATTACTGTTAATGTCAGTTCCTTTTAATTAACCCATGTTAAAGATTAATGCTCATGGTTATGTCACGGTTAATTAGAATCAATCATGTTTAAGTACTGATTCCGGTTTTTGATAAACAAATTAGAAGGCAGAGGGATCAACAGTAGCAAACCCTCCCATGTTCAAGAACCCTAGAATTTTTCCCCAATTCGAAAGAACCCTAATTCTGAAATTAGGAGTGTTTTCACAACAAATCACGCACTATGTACACGAATTGGAGAAGAATGAGGAGAATCCTCACCTAATGCGCCGCATAGCCGCCTTTCCCTTCGGGGCCCGCACTGCATCCACCGTAGTGCGAGGGCGGAGACGTCGCGACGCCGTCGCCTCCCACCGGAGCGACGCGCGGAACGTCTACTAGACGCCACCGCCGCTACTCGAATGGACGAGCTCGTCGCCGTCGCCCCTCATGTCGCGGTGGCCGGCGTCCCTCCTCCCTTGATGCGCCATGAAGCACGGACGTCGGGGCCACGTTCGACGGGGGAGCGCGCGGGATTCATCCTGCTGCACGCTCCTCCGGCGAGCGCACCCGCCGCACCGCCATGGCCGGCGCGCCTCGAGCCACCGTTGAATGTCGCCGCCGCTCTCTGTAGCGCTAAACGCGGGGGGTCAGGGGAGAAAGTGAGACTAGGGTTAGGCCGGTCGGCATTTTTGTTCTGGCCGCAAGCCGCGCCGGCCGTCCAATTCGATCGGACGGCTCACAGTGACGCGGAGTGCCGACTCGGGCCGGCGGGCATTAATGGGCCATTTTCGGCCATGGGCTTCAGCCTGGGTTGCCTTAGCCCAGCGCGTTTTTTTATTACGGTTTTTCGCTGCTCGGTTGGGCTATTGAATAACTGTGGGTATTTTGGGCCGTCGCATTTTTCTGTGTTTTCCAGTGCACTGTAAGTTAATATCTTTCATGTTTTGCACTGTTTAAAACAGAAAATGCCTAAAAATAAAATGAACACATTATTATTCTGGGTAAAATTGAACCAATGAGATTTTTTATTCAGGATTTATTATGTGTTTTGCATGATAAATTTTTAGACATAAAAAATAATGATATTTTCTTTCATGTTGATGTTTAAATTCAGAATGAAATGACTCTAATTTTAATTCGGACCAACGTTGTTTTATCATTATGAGTCATCCCCTATGATATTTTAATTCCATGTTTTTTCTGCCCAACGGTGTTTTGACATGGAGTTGAAATTAAATACTTGGCATGTTTGTTTATTTACCAACGTAAATTTATAATCATGCAAGTTTACTTATGAATTTTTATGATGATTTCAGCTTCCGCTCCATTTCGGTCCGACACGATCGAACCACTTACGGGGAGTAATTTCCCTCGTTGGAAGTCCCAAGTCGTATTATGTTTGGGTTGTAATGAATTTGACTATGCCTTGAGGGAAGAAAAACCTGTGGCACCTGTTGCAGATGCTACAGGGTATGCAGAACTCAAGAAGAATTATGATGTTAAGATGGAAAAGTGGAACAAGTCCAACCATATTGCGCTTCTCATCATGAAAGCGACAATATCGCCGGACATTTTTGAAGCACTCCCTAAGAAAGACACTGCTAAAGTATTCCTCACTGAAATGGAGGAGCAATTTAAAGGCTCCGACAAAGTGTATGCTCATGAGCTTTTTGCTAAACTTCTTCGGAAATACACTATTGACGGAAACGTTAGGCAACACATACTGAGGGTGGTAAATGCTTACACAAAACTTAAGGCTTTGGAGTGTTCTTTAAGTGATGCCCTTCTTGTCATAATTATTCTTGAGTCTCTTCCAGAAGAGTTTGAACAATTTAAGGTCAACTATAACTCTCTAAAGGAAAAATGGCCACTCTCTGAGATGACCGCAAGGATCGTCAGGAGGAAGAGAGGATCATGGGGCAGAAGAAAGACCATGTTTTTCATGTTGGCTCTAACAAGAGAAAGCATGACGGGCAAGGTTTTCCCAAGCCTCAGAAAAAGCAAGTCAAGAAAGAAGGCACTAAGCCATTCAACCCTAAGGCATTCAAGGGTAAAGAAACCGGCAGTTCTTCTTCTGCTCCTAGCAGCTCCACTGCTAGAGAAAATGCTTGTAACTTCCGCAAAGAGGAGAGACACTATCAAAGGGACTGCCCAGGCTTTCTAAAATGGATGAACAAAAGAGGTATTGATGAAATTACTTTTGTAGATGAATCTCTTTATGTCGATTTTTCTATAAAGTCATGGTGGATTGACTCAGGGGCAACCAATCACGTTGCTAACTCGATGCAGGGATTCGATACGATCCAAACTATAAGAGGAGGAACAAGAAAGCTTAAGGTTGCGAACGGAGTTGAGGCCGATGTTGAAGCTGTGGGATCTCTCACGTTGGAGCTACACACTGGCCACACTCTTAGATTGAATAATGTTATTTATGTGCCTACCTTAAGTAGGAATTTGATTTCAGTTTCTCTTTTAGATGATGATATGTATGAGTGCCATTTTAGCAAGAAACAATTTGATTTGATCAAATGTAATAAGAATGTAGGCATCGGTCTTAGACGAGGCCAACTATACATGTTATCTCTTAATAATGATTCCGTTATGCATGTGAGTGATGAAATTAATGTTGAGAAGAAATGGAAAGGAGTTAGTACTTCTTCGAAATTGTGGCATTGTCGTTTGGGCCACATTTCGAGGGGGAGAATGGAATGCTTAGTTAAAAATGAAATACTCCTCCCATTAGACTTATCAGATGCAGACAAATGTGTTGACTGCATTAAAGGAAAATTCGCAAAAACAATTAAGAAAGGAGCAGTAAGAGCCATAGGGGTTTTAGAATTAATTCACACCGACATATGTGGACCCCTTAATGTTAAGTCTGTAGATGGTTTTGATTCATTCATTACATTCACAGACGACTTTTCCCGCTATGGATATATTTATCCCATACATGATCGATCGAAAGCTTTGGAGAAATTCAAAGTCTATAAAGCGGAGGTTGAAAATCAACTGAACGCGAAAATCAAAGTTGTACGGTCTGATCGCGGGGGAGAGTATTATGATAGGCATGCTCCTTATGGGCAGATTCCTGGACCTTTTGCCAAGTTCTTATCTGAAAATGGAATCATTTCTCAATACTCAATGCCTGGTGAACCACAACAAAATAGTGTGGCCGAGCGTCGCAACTGCACCCTTATGGATATGGTGCGAAGCATGCTTAGTCACTCGATTTTACCAGTAAGCCTTTGGATAGAGGCATTAAAGACAGCTGCACACATACTAAATCTTGCTCCAACTAAGTCAGCACCGAACACACCTTATGAGATGTGGGCGGGAAAGAAACCGATCTTGAATTACTTACGGGTGTGGGGTTGCCCTGCTGAAGCTAAAGTTTTCAATCCACAACTTAAGAAATTGGATCCAAAAATAGTTAGTTGTTTTTTCGTTGGATACCCTCATAGGGGAAAAGGATATCGTTTTTATTGTCCAAGTCACACCACCAAATTTGTGGAGACTAGACAAGCGGTATTTTTTGAGGATAATGATGTCACAAATTTAAGGGAGATCGATCTTGAGGAGAAGCGGGTTTGTGTGCCATCCCCGACTATCCAAGAGATTGTTTTTCCAATACGAAGAAATGTGACATCTGATGATCCTGAATCTCACGGTTCAGTCTCTCGGTCGAATGGTGATCTAGAAACTAATAATGAGAATCCAAACACAAATGAGGATCTCCAAGAAAATAATGAAAATGATGATGTTCCACCACCACCTCCGCCCATGGGTAGACCACGGCATGAGAGGAAGAAATCCATATCAGATGATTATATCACTTTTCTAATGGAGGACATGAATGATATGGGAAAGGTGGAGGATCCAACCTCCTATAAGGAAGCCATTAAAAGCAAAAATTCGTCCAAATGGTTGGTTGCCATGGAAGACGAGTTGAAATCTATGGGCTCACACGACGTATGGGACTTAGTAGAAGTTTCCGATGGAGCTAAGAAAGTAGGCTGCAAGTGGGTCTACAAAAACCAAGTATGGTTCCAAAGGGAATGTCGAACGGTTCAAGGCAAGGCTAGTGGCAAAAGGATATACACAGAGAGAAGGCATTGATTATAAGCAAACCTTCTCTCCTGTGTCAAACAAGGATTCTTTCAGAATAATAATGGCATTAGTAGCTCATTACGACCTAGAACTACACCAAATGGATGTTAAAACGGCATTTCTAAATGGTGACTTAAAAGAAAACGTTTACATGGCTCAGCCAGAAGGATTTGTTGTGGAAGGGAAGGAACATTTGGCATGTCATCTAAAGAAATCGATTTATGGCTTGAAGCAAGCTTCAAGAGAGTGGTACCTCAAGTTTGATACAATTATCAAAACTTTTGGTTTCACCGGAAATGTTGTGGACAACTGCATATACGTTAAGTTTAAAGGCAGTAAGTTCACATTTTTAGTCCTATACGTCGATGACATATTGTTGGCATGTAGCGATAAGGATATGCTGCATGAGACCAAGAATTTTCTGTCATCTAGTTTTGATATGAAAGATCTTGGTGAAGCCTCGTATGTCCTCGGCATCGAGATTCATCGAGATAGGTCCAGAGGAACGTTAGGACTATCTCAAAAGGCATACTTTGAGAGAGTACTGAAAAAATTCATGCATAAGTGCTCACCCTCACCTGCTCCTATAGTTAAGGGCGATAAGTTTGGGACATTTCAATGTCCGAGGAACCAATGTGAAACTGATCAGATGAAGTCGGTTCCTTATGCTTCAGCTGTCGGAAGCATCATGTATGCTCAAGTGTGTACACACGCAGATTTATGTTTTGTAACCGGGATGCTTGGCAGATACCAATCAAATCCAGGACTGGACCACTGGAAGGCCGCAAAGAAAGTCTTGCGTTATATGCAAGGAACTAAGGATTTCATGCTTACATATAAAAGAACTGATAACCTAGAAATTGTTGGTTATTCAGACTCTGATTTTGCCGGGTGTGGAGATAGTAAGAGATCCACGTCAAGTTATATATTCACACTCGTGGGAGGAGTTATATCATGGAAAAGCTCCAAACAAACATTAACTGCTGGATCTACGATGCAAGCAGAATTTGTCGCATGTTATGAGGCCACCGGGAAGGCTGTATGGCTGAAGAATTTTATTCCCGGACTTAAAGTGGTTGACAGCATATCTAAACCAATTTTATTGTACTGCGATAATGAACCAGCAGTTTTCTATACGAGTAACAACAGGTCAAGTAATGCTGCCAGACACATTGACATAAAGTATCGTGTTGTGAAAGATAGAATCCAGGATCAAACAGTTGATGTTAAACACATAAGAACGAAGCATATGCTTGCGGATCCGCTAACAAAAGGCTTACCACCCAGTATTTTTCGTGAGCATGTTGCCGGCATGGGACTACTGGAAGCCTTATGATTCTGGAATAAGAGGACCATTAAAATAAACCACTCCCCAATTAGCAAAAGGTTTTCCATTTCGAAATAGGAGGGTGTGCTATAAGTGTTGAGGTTCTATAGCGTTTCGAGCTGTAGTAACACCTCACTTTGGTGCATCATTCCTATGTAGAATGGGCGAATGAAGTTAAGCCTAACGATCAAGGGGGAGAATGTTGGTTTTGATTTGACGGCTTAAACAGGCCAGTTAGATCTATTAGTCCGACAGAAAAAAATAAAGGGATAACGATAAGTGAAAGGATCCACGTACCAACGTACGTGAGCCTCGATCAGAACTAACGCGCCCTGATCGGGGGCGCCCAAAAACCGACTCAGGTTTTGGGTCCCCTGTCACCAGCGCCATATTAAAAGGATACGGGAGAGAGCTGGCCACCTGCGAGATCACAATTCACTGCCGGTGGCGCCCTGAAGGAATCAGGACGTCGAGGAGAACCTCTACTTCGACTACATCACCCCTGCACCACGCAGGCGATCATGTCCATTGCCGTGACATGTAAGGATCCCCTAAACCCTTCTCTGTTCATGCTTTTAGGTGATCTAGATGCAATCAGTTCCTGCTAATGGCATCCCAGAGATGCATAATTATTCCAACATAGTGCTCTATATCGAGAATTGTTCAGTACAGTCGCTTTGCTAAGGTTGCTGCCAATGAATCGGTGCTTGAATGAGGTGCTAAGCACATTAAATAGCTTAGCAACTATACTCCACAATGCATAGGTGTTTAACTTATTGTAGCTAAGCTTGGTTCATTTCCCCTAGCTAGCTAGCTAGGCCGAGAAACTCTGTCTGCAGTTTATAGTTTGGTGCCTGCCGAAGAACTTCACTCTGGAGGGGTCAGCTAGTGGTTTAGTTTGCTGCTCCTGCTTGTCCTTTAGGCTTTTATTTATGTGTCTACATATATAGCAGGGGTCAGCAGTTTAGACTTCCTGTTCCTTGTACACCAGTGTACTGTTCAAATCCACGAAGCCAAGCGTGCGGCAAAGGGGCAACCCACACTGCACTCACTGATCTTAATTTGTAATTTTTTGAGATGGGCAAAAAAATTTATTAGGGACTAACCATACTACGATTGTTAGCGGGACATGCGCACAACAATATGAAATTCCACCTCTCATACAAATAGTTAAACCGTTGCCACCAGGTTATAAGTAACTGAAGAAATTAAGCAGTTGACCAAAATGTTGCTTCCAGGCTGCCCCAATTAATAACATTAATTAGGCAGGGCCTATTTTGGTCAGATGACTTGTTGAGATCGATGGTGGATACTCTCTCCGTCGCAAATTAGTTTTTTTTAGAATCAC
>NC_041380.1:7486769-7490919 GCF_002162155.2 Triticum dicoccoides
AATATGTTACTCAAAGAACTATCGTGGCAGTAAGTACAGAATTACATAGGCACGGTGCAACGTGCAGAGAGGTAGGAACGACACGAGAAGACGTCCTCCTTGTCTTGTGTTTCCTCAAGACGATGAGACCACATGTCCAAATCAGAAATAAGGTACCTAAGGGTTATTACAGAACTTTGATCGACCGTCCTAAACACCATGTCATTACGGGCTGTCCATATCTTCCATAGTAAGGCCATGAGGACCAAGGGCCATGCCGTGGTAGAGAGGTGGGGAGGTAGAGCGACGTCCCAGAGGTCCTAGAGGTCGTTGGCCTGTGGCAGGACCCCAAGGCGTTGCCAAATCCTATTGGCGAGAGGGCATGTGATGAAGAGGTGGCTGGAATCTTCAGGTAACCTAGCACACCGGGGGCATATATCTGAAGAGATTATATGCTCGTGTGCAAGATTGACCCTGCTATTGAGGCGGTCTTTGAAGAGTAGCCAGGCGAAGACTTTAAGCTTGCGAGGAGCCTTGGTGCTCCAAATGAGAGGAGCAACGATATCGTTATCTGACCGAGCCATGAGAGCACCGTACGCATGCTTGGTGGAGAAGCCAATGCCATGTCGTAGGAACCATTGATCTTCTCCCGCCGAGGGCATGAAGTCCTGCAAAATAGCCACAAGCGACACAAGCTCTTGTTCTGCCGTGAGAGAGAGACGATTACGGAGGTTAGCTTGGATACTGAAATGCAAAATGTTAGCCACTTTAACCAGCTCTAGGGTAGACTGCGAAAATAAGTGGGGAAAGGTGATGGCAAGGGATTGTGAAGTCAGCCATGTGTCGAGCCAGAAATATGTATGTGAGCCATTGTTTTGTTAGCACGAACGTGATAGTTTGTAGGGTAGGGATTTGCTTTGAAATCGTGAGGCAAAGAAAGGAGGTTTGAGGGGATGAGGAGACTAGGGTGTTGGGGTGTTGGAGATCAAGCAACTCTAACCAATGTGTCTGGGCAGAGGAGAGTGCTTTGGCAGCAAATTTCATAAGGAGGCAGTTGTTTTGGACCTGCAGGTTTTTAAGCCCTAAACCACCGAACTTTTTTGGTAAGCGAACATTTTTCCATGCAATAAGACATTGAGCACCTGAGCAAGCACCGTCTCCTGCACACACAAAAACGCTTCTCAAAGAGTCTATTGTTTTGAGTGTTTTCTTGGGGATGCGAAACATAGACATGAAATAGGTGAGGATTGAGTCTAGAACTGCAGAAATGAGGATGAGCCGATCGCCCTTGTCGAGTAGTTTCGCGCGCCAGCCCGTAAGTAGTTTTCGAGATTGTTCTATCAACGGGGTGAAGGCATTGGTGGGAGGTTTAGTCGGGGCAAGGGGAAGGCCGGGATGAGTTTGAGGGAAGGGGGCGCATGAGCAGCCCATGGCGAGGGCAATGGAGGCAGTCATGGATTCCTCTGTGTGTAGAGTGGCTAGAGTGGTTTTGGAGAAGTTGATGGCGAGGCCCGTAGCATGTGCAAAATAGTTTAGGGTTACTTTAAGGGCTGCGGCGGCGGCAGGGGAAGCGGCAACAACGATGAGTGTATCATCATCGTATTGGAGGACAGTGGGAGGCAGGTGGGAGAAGATCGGGGTCGCCTGATCTAGCCATACTGTCGCCGGATCTCCCCCCTCTCCCTCTCTCTGTGTTTTTCTGTCAGTAGCTAGTAGCATAAGTTGGAGCTGGCTGAACCAGGAACTATCTGCATTTATTCAACTAGATCAAGTACAAGTACATTAGTTCGTAATCTGCTATTAATACAATGTCCAAGTCATAAATTTCCTGAAGTAGTGCATGTATATATTTAGGTGCTAGTTAATGTCAAAATGGATGTGATTAGAAAATGTGTTCATAGGTCTTGTGTAATCATAAAATTTCCTTCTAATTGGAAAAAAACTGATGAACCTAGTTCATTGTGATCTGTGTTTAAATTACAGCGATTACTCATTTAGAGAATCTGTGTTCTCTGTGCTTGTGGTTCTGGTTTATCATTAAGTAGCTTCTGTGTTACTACTTTTGGCTGTGGTAACCTCTACTTTAGAGCCATAACAATAAGTTTACTCGAATCAGGAAAGGTTCTGCATAGTAACTAAATTCAGCATCTCAATGCTGCACAGCATAACAAATGCCAAACTGCCCATTTATGCTCTGTTTTTCTAATCCTGGTTATGTATTCTCCAGCTAAATGCCTTTCCTGTGTATTATATACTTTATTCTTCTTGCTGGAGTACTAGAAGAGTAGTGCTATCTTGCTGCCGGTGACACTCCATCGACTACTCACAGTTAATTTATTCCGAGTGGCCATAATTCCCTTCCTAGCAGCACCACAGAATACCACCTGCTCTCTTGTCTCACCCATAACAACAATTTACTAGCAGTATGTGTCTTGGGTACTATCTAGGTCCCTTCTACTACTACACCTAGTTACTTGTGTGTATCCTATTACTTCCTAGTTAGTACACATGAGTAGTAGTACTGTACTATGATCTTCTTCCTCAACTACTACAATAGTACTTGTAGTAGTGGTGTCTTGCTGCCAGTGACAGTTTATCGAGTTTATTAACTCCAAATGAAATGAACTGGGCATAATTCTCTAGATGCGGTACATAGTGCTATATGTTTCCTTGCCTCACCAACAAAATGTACTAATCTGTCTCTTGTGACACGCTAGGTCGATTCTACGCCTTCGAGAAACCTGTAGTACTTGTATCTCTGCATGTTTGAGCACTCGAGCAGTACTTCAAAATGGAGTAGCTTAATTCACCGAATTTGGTTGTAGTACTAGTTGATTCACTGAGAAGATTCAGTAATGAGTTGATTCACTGAGAAGACTCAGTTTTTTGTGCTGGCTTCTTTCCATTGTGGAGCTCGCTGTGTGACAAGTCTGTTCATTCCTCTAGATGTCGTGTCACTTGGCATAAGTAATTAAGTAGGAATAGTTTCAGGTGAATCGTAGCTTTGCTATTGCTTCATTTCATCTGATACAGGCATGAAATTGAACTGCACTTGATGCAGCGCCATTATGGTCCCTGAAATTAGCTTCTGTTATTGAATTTTTTATTTCCTCGCCTGAGAACAACGATATCATCATATTCTACCAGGCCCTTTGTTTGTTTCTGTGAGCTTGCCTCTGTGGCTAGCACATATCATATGTGATCCATGATGTCTCTTTTTCGCCCACTGAAGCTTGGAGCAAAGTGGCATATTACTTTTGTGATAACTGAGAGAACTGCAAGGCTTTCTTTTCTACTTAGGCATATAATACTAGAATTCATATTGTTTTTATTTGAAATTTGTTATTAGGCTATTAGTGCGAAACTTCCAAGTTATAACTATCCTTGCATTTATTACTCCAATTGTGAAAGGACTATATATAGTTTGTGTGCTTCTGTGAATATATTTGAGTACATTTTTATCATGCTGCTGTAATATGTAATGTAGTTTTCAAAGCATGTATGTTGTTGTAATTCGGTATTTATATGCAGCAACAGATTATCCAGTACTGTTGCCTACATGCTTCTAGCCGCTGATACTTTTCATTTTTCTCAGTTCTTCTTGCTTCGGATTGCTTCCTCCCTGACACCCGACACTGCTAGGAAAAGGGCTACTAATGGCGCACCAGTTTTGCCTACTAATGGCGCATCACTGGTGCGCCATTAGTATCACGCCACTAGTATTTTTTACTAATGGCGCACCACTGGTTCGCCATTAGTATAGGCCACTGGTGCGCCATTAGTATAGGCCACGGTGCGCCATTAGTATTTTTGAATTTTGAAGGCGGGAAAATAGTAGTGGCGCACCGTCTAACCCCCACCGTGCACCATTGCTATTTTTGAATTTTGAATTTGGATTTGGATCGTGATTTTTTTGCCCATTTTTTGCTCTTTTTTTGCTCATTTTTTGGCACGATATTATTTCAATTTTTGTTCCTGTTTTTGGATCTTGTACGTTATTTTGCTGTGTTCTTTTGCCGGAGAGGAGTTCGCCGGAGAGGAGGAGGAGGAGGTCACCGGAGAGGCGCTCGCCTACATCGCCGGAGAGGAGGAGGAGGTCGCCGGAGAGGAGTTCACCGAAGCATCGGAAAGGAGGAAGGAGAAACCATGAGGGAATGGGAGGAGAGGAGGG
>NC_041380.1:7491751-7534866 GCF_002162155.2 Triticum dicoccoides
CTCGAGAGATTTTGCAAAAAGTCGAAAATTCATGTTTGTAAATTTTGCTAACAACTAGACCACATATCACATGGGAATCTTTTTTTTTTTTTGACATTTCTATCATTTTCTTTTATTTTATTTTTTAAATTGAAAAGGCGCTCCAGGGGGGTGCATTCGGGCGAATGTTTGGGCCAAGTTACTAATGGCGCACCGTGGCATGGTGCGCCATTACTAGTTCAACTAGTAATGGCGCACCACTCCCACAGTGGATGTGGTAATGGCGCACCGTGGATGTGGTGCTCCATTAGTAGTTCTACTAGTAATGGCGCACCACTCCCACGGTACGCCATTAGTAGTTTTGAAAAAATTAAAAAAAAATTACTAATGGTGCACCGTGGACGTGGTGCGCCACACTAATGGCGCACCAACACATGGTGCGCCATTAGTATATAGTAATGGCGCACCACATGTCTGGTGCGCCATTAGTGTCAATTCCATCTATAGCCCTTTTCCTAGTAGTGCGATCCAGATGACGGCAGCAGCGATGGCGTCCACACTCAAGCGTGCCTACCTCTCCATCTACAACTGGTCTGTCTTCTTTGGACGGTTAGCTGCTTCCTCCCCACTTTGAAATCTCGATCTTCTTTCTTGTTGATGGGCTTGTTGAATGATTCGTATATGTGTGGATGTAAGGTGCAGGTGCTCTACTACGCGCTGCTGGATAGTTTACCTGGACGTGTATGTCGCCAGTCGAGAGGCGTCTCCAGCTTGCGCAGACCGCCGTCTGGCTCTATCATTGATCAGTTATCTGTAACTTGCCGACGTGTTTTCTAGGCTGCTAGTTTTGTATTTTTCCTATAACTGCATGAGTCATTCTCGCTGAAATGACATGATTTAGCTTTTAGTTCTTGTGGCCAAACATGTGTTTTTGCCTTTGCCTTTGCTTATCAACAGTTGTTTTGCTTGTTTTTGAGCTATTGCCACTTTGAGTTGATGTAGGCCTGTAGTTATTTATTGCAACTGAGCTTCTATATTGCATTGTTGGACCAATTGATTGCCACCTCTTAGATTTACTATCATATGGAGTGGATAAATTTGCAGCCAGCTTCTATATTCCTATTTGAAGTCATCAACTGAGATGTTGTAAACATTCCTGCCATGTGCTGCTTCCTTTTTCATGCTTTGCTAATATAGATCATTTGCTTGAACTGAGATGGTTGGTGCAACCAAATAAATATTTTGTGCCTTTGATCTAGCTCTAAAAGTGTGGTGTTACCTCTCTTTACAGGAGCTCCGGGGTGAAGAAAATTGAAGAAGCTTGAAGCCCGGCAAAGTAAAGAGTAGCGAGTTAGTAGTGCTAGTTATGTTGTACAGTGGCTAGCATATCTGGTTGTATGACCACTATTGTAAATATTGTAATCTCGTATGTTGTACAGTAGTCAGCATATTTGGTGCTAATATTGGCTATCATTTTAACAGTTTAGTATGTTCTCTTGCCATTTGAAATATTTTTCATTTTTTATTGTGAAAGTGAGAAATAGAAAGATGACCAGTGGGACAAACGAAAAGGCCAAGGCCCAAAAGGTATATGGAATGTAAAAAGGCCGAGGCCCAAAACAGAAATGGACTATAAAAGGGTTGAGGGCGAAAAAAATGGACTATGAAAGGCAATGGCCAAGAAAAAAACGCTGAATTGCTGGGCTAGGCCCATGTAGCTAGTAAAAGATAACAGGAAAAATATATATAAAAAGGTTGAATTGTTGGGCTCGGTCCATGTAAAACACCTAATTGGACCGTGCTGAATTTTATCAACGACATTTTCAATTGGTCGCAATTTTGCCACGTCAGATAGCCACGTCGGATTTGACGTGGCCCGGGCAGACACCCAGTGACCAAAACAAAGGTCATGGGTTCAACGACCTTCTGTTTTGGTCGTAAACGTCTACGACCTTCTCACAGAGAAGGTTGTTAATTTCATTTTACGACCGCCAGCTTTTGACCATTTGTTTTTGGTCACAAAAAGGTCGCAAATGAAAAAGTATGACCTTTCAGCGGCCAATAGTAAGGGTCACAAGTTGACATATTTTTTGTAGTGAGAGAGGCAATGATGGGGTTGCAGGACGAATACAGGGAGACAGAGGGCTGGCGAGTGGGCAGTGGCGAGCTCGTGACAGGGGAACAATGCCGACATCGTGGGATGGCGCTTCGACAAGGTTTGTGAGAAGGGGAATTCACAACCAAGTGTTGGTGGTGGCACTCCCATTATTTCAGATTCGGGAAGCTAAGCTTTGGCAGCTTCACTAAATTACACCGTGAGAAGCCTCGGCTTTGCATAATTGGTGAAGCTGGAATTTGAGGAGATCTGAGGAGTCTCTAAACTAAAATTCTCTTGGACATCAATATATGAAACTAAAATAATACCGATGGATGTGCCTACCCTATCTATGGTAGAATATAATTCGATTGGTCTTAGCATCACCTCATGCTATCCATGCATTTCTTCCCGGCCTTCAATATTTGTACTCTCCTAAATATAGTTTGCACGGGGTGTTGGTGTTATCTTAAGTATTGTGATGAAAAATGTTTGCTTATTCAAAAAATGTTCAAAATTTTGAAAACAAATTTTTAGGAATTCAAGGAATGATAGTTATTTTGTAAAAAATCATATATTAAAAATGTTAATGAAATTGATTTTTTTTTGCTAATTTAAGAAATGCTCATGAATCAAAAAATATCCAACAATGTTTGTCCATTTCAGAAATGTTCGCAAATTCAATAAAATTGTTTAAAAAGTGTTCACGAGTTAGAAAATGTTTGCAAATAGTATAAAATGTTCGTGAATCCAAAAAATATTCTTTGTTTTCAAAAATGTTTGAAAATTTGTAAAAGTATTCATGAATACAAAAAATGTTCACAATTCAAATATGTTCATGAGTTTTAAAAAATATTCATGATTTGCCAAAATTGAGAGTGATAGTGTATCTCGATGATGCAGCAAAATGCGATCATGACCATTGAAGATTATGAATTTTCTTTCTCTCAGTGCAACTCACGGGCCCTTTTCCTACTCTAATATCTTAGCCAGACACAACTTCCTAAGTTAAGCTAGTACTCTCCAATAATGCTAAACATACAAAGAGTTACACGCAATTACACGCTGACTAGGATTTTTTGTTTCTAACTAACCACTCCCCCCCTGTTTTTCATGGGGATGAGCCCCTCCTCCCCTTAACCTCCAATCATAAACCCATATGTTTGTAAAACCCATGTAAACTTATGTATGTGTAGATTTACTCAGTACTCTCGGTGCACACACCACGTACAAGTCCAAACCAGACTGAATGCTACAAACCCACGTACAAACCTGAACACAACACGGTTACTTTTTCTAATCTACTCATCCGGCAACCTTGATCAACTTGCTAATCCAGACAAAATAGACTTGGGCAAACACTGACTCATGATTATGCTAACAGCAGCTACGAAACTACGGCTCTCATGGCCAGGAGCCAGCACGCAAATGACTCGTAACCGTCCATGCTGTCTGCCCAGGTCGGGTACACGCACGGTGTCGGTATGTTTGGTGCACATGGTGGCACGAGGTCAATGGTGGCACGGTGGCAGCCCATACGGAGCACGGTGCCAACCACGCCGAGCTCACCATGATGCACATTGTATATACCATATCCAAGTCAATATTAGTTAAATTAATCGATTCGGATCCCATTCAAAAATCTTTCTAAGCGATACGGATCAGTGCTAGCCAGCTAGTTTCTCTATTTTTTTGCGAGCTGGAGGTGGATTAATAGCTACTCGCTCCGTTCAAAATTACTCATAGCAGAAATGAATGTATCTAGAACTAAAATACATCTAGATACATCCATACCTGCAACAACTAATGTGGAACGGAGGGAATAGTTAGCTAGGGTGGTTCTCACGTAGTCACGTTGGCTGCCTATAAATAGCATCCTGCTCAATCATATGGGAATGTACCAGTTAAAAAGCAGCTAACTAGCTCACCTCCATCCATTGCATCTTTTCTTCCTTAATCCTCCACTAGAACCACCCACCCAACATTCATCAATGGCTTCATCTCTGAAGGCGGCCGCCGCTGTCGCGGTTTGTGTCATGCTCGTCCTGAACCTGGGCCACCCGGCGGCAGCCACAGAATGTGACAATTGTCTGGGTGATTGTGTTCCCATTTGCGTCGCCTTCGCTCAAACGTCATGCAGTGGCATATGCAACGCTACACCTCCATCTCTTGCATGCCAGACATGCAAGAATGCAGCCTTAATTGAGTGTGGTGCAACATGCTACGGCGGTTGTACCCTCTTCTGCTAGGTGAACCGGCCGGTTGTGCCCTACCGCCGGCTGTATGCTGCGTGTGTGAATGTTCCTCCGCTTTATTCTTTGTTGATACCTCCCGCGTCGTTTTTAAGCCATGTACTAAATAAGCGAACGAATGTCGTTCCGTTGTTGTGTGGGTACTATGGCAAATGTTGCTTGGTTTTATTGTTCCCCTTCATTTCAACAATCATCATTCAATATATATGTGTGCAAGTGGTGTGTGCTTTGTGCTTCTTTGTATATGTCATGCGTCCACCATAACGCCGTCATACTTAACAACACTTGAAAATATATAGTTTGATTTCACTCACGGTAGGCTTTGACATCTCTACGGCGGCGAGTTCCTGCCTTGCAGGACGAGCTTGGGTGGCGGGGTTGTAGGATGATCCAGGCGGCAGCATTGGAGCTCGCGTGGCGGTTTTCGAGGGGCAACGGACAGGGTTCTTAGGGGATCATTGACGAAGATGTGTTTCTTTCCAGGTGCAGAGTGGGCCTCGCGTTGGGCAACTGGACGTGGGTTCGAGAGCCTAGCTAATGGAAATTGCTAGTATATGCCCTTAACGTGTAATGCTGTTGGTTGCTTTGGGGGCATTCGTGCTAAAAAAACTGGGAAAGCACGGAAGCACAACTCGAGCGAAGTCAATACACTTTGTTGGACTGCTGCAGGATGGTGATCCTAAGGTCCAATTTGAAAGCTCGCCAGCAATACCCGCCGTTAGATTAAGCAGATGACCAAAATGTTGCTTTCAGGCTGCCCCAGTTAATAACATTAATTAAGCAGGGCCTGTTTTGGTAGGATGACTTGTTGAGATGGATGGTGGATACTCCCTCCGTCCCGAATTACTCGTCTCAGATTTAGTGTTAGATACATCCGTAACTTGACAAATCTAAGTCAACTAATTTGGAAAAGAGATAATATTTTAGTTTAGTAGGATGTTCCGATCTAATCATGAACTGATGATAGTATATGCACCCAACTTTTGTTTATAAGATCGAGTGGACTAATAGCAACTAGTACATGACAGGAAAATCGACTTCAAAGCTGCATATCTAAGGGGAATTGTATAAGGAAACAAAGTACACAGATTAGAGCATCTGCCAATAGCTCAAGCGGCTTACTTAAGACTAATGGACTAGCTTATGTCTTTCCTTGGTGAAGCTAGATAGTACCTGGAGGGGTTAATAAATTGTACTTGAATGGGGAGGAGCTTAGATGTATTTCGATTGAAGCAATAATGTATTTAAGTCTTCATCGTGAACTTCTGATCATTATGCAATCGGACTCGTCCAGAACCCTAACTATCTTCAGTGATGCGTCACTAGTCCTGTCTCTATATGGACATCTGACATTGGAGATTCTAGTTGTACGGGAGGTTTGGGAGTTTATTCCATAGAAGCTTCACCGTTCTCAGAATAAAGTTGCAGATTGTTTAGCGAGGTATAGTCGTACTGAACGTAGCACAACTATTTGGCTACACTAAGGGCCTCCATGTACTGAAGACTTATCGCCTCTACACTGTAACTCTGGAATTTCAAAATAAGACCCCTTTTCACCCCGTAAAAAATAAATTAAGTAGCAAGGCCAGATAAATTTTTCGCAGGCTGTGTAATTGCTCATTGCGAGATGTGGCTCCCTCTATGATTGTAGCAATAGTTGTTTCATTAGCAAACTTCTTCCGGCACAAAATAGCGAAGTTACTTTTGATGTAGCTCATCTGAAGTGTGCCATAACTCATAAGTGATGTAGCTTATCTGAAGTGCGCCACAAGTGACGATCCGTAGAACGAGAGTGTGATTCCTGATATTCACATTGGCTACACTAACCAAACTTATTTTCTGATCCACACCGATAAGATATGATCCCAAACACAAAAGCAAACATACAACATAACAATAACAAATAAACTAACGGACATGGATTTTTCGATTAACAGAATATCCCAGGCTAAAAATCCATTGATCACTTGAAAAGGAAAACATTGACAAGCTTGTAAAGTTCCTTTCACAAATACCCGTGTCTACAGTACCCACCTAATTTTCGAACATATTACTAGATGGAGGAGCCAAATGTAGTGTCCTGCAAAAGAAAAACCCGGTATAATCAACATCCCTACATATCGAGAAACCAGTCATTATGGTACAGATGGAAATTTCTCAGGAAATATAACAATTCATAATGTTTATCCATATAGCTGAAACTAGCTTTCTCAGTGAACAAGCTTTGCAATTTATGCCTATCTGTTACAGAACGTTAATTACGCAATTCACATCTGGATACATGATGTCTCGGGAAAAAAACTGAACTAGATAGACACGCTAGAAACAAGAAATGGATATATCTCTACTACTAATAAACAATCAAACATTATCTTTTCTACGCGCACCCAACCAAACGTAGGTGCACACATTACCACCACAGGATTAAGCCCACAAGACTCAATCTAACAGCCATTATTAATCTAGAATCGCGATCTGGTGTACGCTTAGCAATTTACAAAGGCTGACCGTACTCCACCAGGCTGAAAATCACCGCGTTCGCGGCACCTTCCATTGCGCGATCATCGCGGAGAAAAACAAACTGGCTGCCCTCGCCTCCCTCAGATAATCACGAAACACATCCCCTGTGATCACGCACCCTCCATGGTGAACTCACCATTCCCACACCCTCGCTCCCGCCGCCGCACCCCCCCCCCCACAGGGAGCAGGAGCCACCGCGCCGCCGCCAAGCTCCCGGCCTCATGTCTCGCCACCGCTCTCGTGCCCTCCTCCCCCTACGGCGCCCCTGCGCTCCAATCCTCTGATGGATGCGAGCGTGGGCCGCCGCCGCCGCCGCTCCTGTTCTGATGGACACGAGGGCGGGGAGCTGCCGCCGCCCCCTCCCGCCCTGTCACACTTCTCGGCCCTGCCACGCCGCACGCTGGTGCCTCCGTTCCGCGCCCCGGTGCTTCTTCTCCCTGTCGTGCTTAGGATGGCTTTGCAGAGAATTCCCTCCTCTGAATTCTTTATTTAAAAGGTATATGCTTCTTTGATCTAAACTCGGTTGTGTATAAGCTCGGGAATGGCCAATTTTATCTTTCTCTAATTTGACAATTTTAACATATAAAGTGTATGTAGATCTATCAAAGTGTAGCAATCAGACCTCAAACAGTCTGATCTCTGTGCTCCGGTGTCATCCTTGGATCAGTAATGCTGACACCACACAATACTCGGAGGATTTATAGCAGAGTAGCAATCACACACTTATTACATCGAGTGTCTTAAAAGAGAACTTATTACAATAAATGTGGCTTAAGGCCATCTAATAACGATAACAGCAGAAGGCTTGGAAGATAAGTGAGTCCATCAACTCCAACGGCATCACTGAGTATAGAACCACGACCTAAAACTCCTTAATCGTCGTCCGAAAAGTCTGCAACATTAACGTTGCAGCTCGAAACGGGTCAGCACATGGAATATGCTGGCAAGGTAATACATAGAGAGTAATGGAATGAAACGGCTATACTGCATGCATATTTGGCTTGTGGAAAGCTCTATGCTTACAGATTTGCGTAAAGCCAATTTTTCCCTACTTCAAAGGAATAAATTTAGTTAACTATCATGGTGGTTGTTAAACATTGAGAACGGTTGACAGCATTCTCAATCCCAATTAAGCATCATCATTAAACATAACCCAACAAAATTAATTTAGAGTAACATGTTGAGATTCACATGAAAATCCAAGTACTAGATACTCAAGATGTCCATAACCGGGGATACAGCTAACCATGATTAGTTTATTAAACTCTGCAGAGGTTTGCCCACTTTTCCCCACAAGACTCGATCGCCTCCGTTTGGTTTCTCGCACTACATGGTGTTTGAGAAGACGGATGACCGAGACATAGTCTTTCAGAAGTGCTAGCACCTTACAATCGGTTAGACCGTACCACCTACATCCCCTACATATGCTAGTCTACCACTATAAGAGTTCGCATGACTTAGTCAACTATGCTAGAGCCCATAATAGCTTGTGGCTGCACACGGAAGTTTCTAGTATGAATAGTCTCATGATCCCTTTGAGCCTGGGTGGCGGTCCAAAAGAAAACAGGCAAGTCTTGGAATACCCAGGTGCCTCAATCCACCCAGATGTGTGTTTAAGTTGCCACCTTAGATAAACCATTAATTAACAATCTCACATCTGTCATGGATTTCACTCACCCAATCCACGTCTACTAGCATAGCATGGCATAATAAGCAAACGTAGAAGTAACTCCCAAAGGTTTGATAATAACAGGTAATAGGTACTACCTCATCTACTTCCCATCCCATAATTTAATTAGATTCTAATCATGCAATGTGTGAGGATTGATCTAATGCAATAAAACTGGGTAGTAGAAAAGGTATAATCAAAGTGTTACTTGCCTTGCTGATGATCCGCGAAACCTAACGATTGGAAGTAACAGGCGGCGTACTCCGGGTACTTTATCGCAGACAAACAAAAAAGCATACAATAAGTACTCATCTAATGCACAGGTAAAACTCAAATAAGAGATCTAACCAGAAGGTTCAACTTAAGAACTCCGGTTGGCAAAAAGAATCAAATCGAACGAAGCAACGAAAATCAAACGGCGAAAGAAAACAACTTCGTTCTACTAATCTGGATCTAGGGCAAATTTTACAGTAACAAAAACTTGTTTAAGTTGGTTAAACGGATAGAGGGTTTCCAGACGAATCCCTAGGCACTTGAATCGCCTGATTCCGATAAACGAGCGAAAAGTTAAACTAAAACAAAAATCGGATCAGGAATCACGATCAGAAAAATCGCGAATTTAATCCGAGAAAAAGAAAAACGACGAACGCCGATTTTTTTTATTTTTTTCGGCATGGAAATCGAGGCGCGACGAACCTCGGCGGCGAGATCCGGCGGCGGACGTCGGCGGCTTCTTAGGGCGGCGGCGGCTTAGGGCGCTTTAGGGTTTCCCCCGGGGCTGGGCCTCCGCTTATAAAGGCCTCTCGGTCGGTGTCCAGGTCGGACACAGCCCGTTAAGTCGGTTCGTTTTTTTTAATTATTCCGCTCGGAAGAAAAATGAAAAGAAATACTAAACGGACTCCAAAAATTCCGAAATAAATTTTCATGGGCTTCTAAAATCAAGCCGCACAAGGTGAACATTTATTTGGGCCCTAAATGCAATTTTAAAAAACACACATTTTTCCTAAATTCAAATAAAACACCGAAAAACTCTGAAATAAAATCTTATTTGATTTTATTATTAAATGCTCAATATTTCTTTATTTTGGGAAAGTCATTTTATTCCCTCTCTCATATTTTTGTAATAGAAATAATTGATGATAAAATAAATAAAATCAAATGATCCTATTCTCAAAATTTTAGAAAACTCAAATATGAAAATAACGAAATCCCCAACTCTCTCCGTGGGTCATTGAGTTGCGTAGAATTTCTAGGATCAACCAAAATGCAAAATAAAATATGATATGCATGATGATCTAATGTATAACATTCCAAATTGAAAATTTGGGATGTTACATACCTACCCCCCTTAAGATGAATCTCGCCCTCGAGATTCGGGTTGGCTAGAAAATAGGTGAGGGTGGTCTTTGAGCAAATCTTCCTCTCGCTCCCAGGTGGCTTCATCCTCCGTGTGGTGGCTCCACTGAACTTTGCAAAACTTAATAACTTTGCTGCGAGTAACTCGGCTGGCAAACTCGAGGATCTTAATTGGTTTCTCCTTGTATGTCAAATCATTATCCAACTGAATAGTTTCCAAAGGCACTGTGTCTCTCAATGGTATGTCAGCCATCTCCGCGTGACATTTCTTTAACTAAGAAACGTGGAACACATCTTGTACTCCTGACAATCCTTCGGGCAATTCCAACTTGTAGGCTACTTCTCCCATACGCTCCAAAACTCGATATGGTCCTACAAATCGTGGTGCTAACTTCCCTTTAACTCCAAAACGCTTTGTTCCCCGAAGTGGAGATACTCGAAGATAAGCTCTATCTCCGACTTCGTAAACTGTCTCCTTGCGTTTAGAATCCGCATAACTCTTCTGTCTGGACTGGGCTACCTTGAGCCTATCGCGAATCAACTTCACATTCTGTTCAGACTCTTTAATCAAGTCAGGACCAAACAACTGGCAGTCTCCAACTTCGTCCCATGACAGCGGTGTCCTGCACCTCCTTCCGTACAAAGCTTCGAAAGGGGCCATCTTTAAACTGGTTTGATAACTGTTGTTGTAAGAGAACTCTGCATATGGCAAATTATTATCCCAACTATATCTGTAATCTAGCGCACAAGCTCTCAGCATATCCTCCAAAATTTGATTGACTCTCTCGGTCTGTCCATCTGTCTCTGGATGAAAAGTTGTACTGAATTCTAACCTGGTTCCCAAAGTTTCGTGCAACTGCTTCCAGAACTTTGAGGTAAACTGGGTTCCTCTATCCGATACGATACTCCTTGGAACTCCATGCAGACATACGATCCTGGTCATGTATATCTTTGCCAACTTAGCACTAGTGTAAGTGGTCTTTACTGGGATGAAATGAGCTACTTTTGTCAATCGATCGACTACAACCCAAATCGAGTCATAGCCTGAACGAGTCATGGGCAATCCCGTGATAAAATCCATGCCTAGCTTATCCCACTTCCATTCGGGTATCGGCAATGGTTGTAACAATCCTGCTGGCTTCTGATGCTCTGCCTTTACTCTCTGACATACATCATAAACTGCTACATACTCCGCTATATCCTTCTTCATTCCGATCCACCAGAAAATATCCTTCAAATCCAAATACATCTTGGTGTTTCCTGGGTGAATCGAATATGGTGAGTCGTGTGCCTCTTGCAAAATCAACTTCCTGATCTCCGGGTCATTGGGCACATAAACGCGGTCTTCAAGCCATAGGGTGTCGTGCTCATCCTCACGAAATCCTTTAGCTTTTCCTTTGCTCAGTTTCTCCTTTATAGCGGCAATCTCTTTGTCAGCTTTCCGAGCTTCCCTGATTTTATCCATCAAGGTTGACTGAATCTCCATTGCTGCTACATAACCTCTCAGAACTATTTCCAAACATAGTTCACGAAGATTTTCGGCTAACTCCCTTGGTATTCCTCCCGTCATTAACGTATTGACATGGCTCTTGCGGCTTAATGCGTCGGCTCCTACATTAGTCTTTCCAGGATGATAATGCAATTTCATATCATAATCCTTGATAAGCTCCAACCATCTCCTTTGTCTGAGATTTAACTCCTTCTGGGTGAAAATGTACTTCAAACTCTTATGATCCGTGTACACCTCACAATGATTTCCTATGAGAAAATGTCTCCATGTCTTCAATGCATGCACTACGGCTGCTAACTCCAAATCATGCGTGGCATAATTCAACTCATGAGGTTTCAGTTGTCTTGAGGCATATGAAACAACTCTCCCTTCCTGCAGAAGCACTGCTCCAAGTCCTCGACGTGAAGCGTCGCAATACACCTCATAATCCTTGGTCTGGTCTGGCAAAATCAATACTGGTGAGGTAACTAAGCGTTTCTTCGACTCCTGGAAACTAGCCTCACATTCCTCCATCCATATGAACTTGGTATCCTTGTTCAACAACTCAGTCATAGGCTTCGCAATCTTTGAGAAATTCTCTATAAATCTCCGGTAGTATCCTGCGAGTCCAAGAAAACTCCGGATCTCTCCAACTGTTGTTGGGGCTTCCCACTTGGTCACAGTTTCAACTTTAGCGGGATCTACTGCTATACCTTCTCCAGATATAACATGTCCGAAGAATCCTACTTCGTTCAACCAAAACTCACATTTGCTGAATTTGGCATATAATTGATGTTCTCTGTGTTGGGGAACATAGTAATTTCAAACAAATTCCTACGCACGCGCAAGATCATGGTGATGCATAGCAACGAGAGGGGAGAGTGTGATCTACGTACCCTTGTAGACCGACAGCGGAAGCGTTGTGACAACTCGTTTGATGTAGTCGTACGTCTTCACGATCCGACCGATCCAAGCACCGTTACTTCGGCACCTCCGAGTTCTTGGCACATGTTCAGCTCGATGACGATCCCCGGGCTCCGATCCAGCAAAGCGTCGGGGAGGAGTTCCGTCAGCACGATGGTGTGGTGACGATTTTGATGTTGTACCGTCGCAGGGCTTCGCCTAAGCACCGCTACAATATGACCAAGGTGGAATACGGTGGAGGGGGGCACCGCACACGGCTAAGGAACGATCACGAAGATCAACTTGTGTGTCTAGAGGTGCCCCCCTGCCCCCGTATATAAAGGAGCAAGGGGGAGGGGGCGGCCGGCCTAGAAGGGGGCGCGCCAAGAGGAGTCCTACTCCCACTGGGAGTAGGACTCCTTCCTTCCTTGTTGGAGTAGGAGAAGGGGAAAGAGGGGGAGAGGAAAAAGGAAAAGGGGGCTGCGCCCCTTGTCCAATTAAGACTAGAGGGGGGGCGCAGGCCTCCTTCCTTTTGGCCTCTCTCCTCTATTCCCGTATGGCCCAATAAGGCCCATATACTCCCCGGCGAATTCCCGTAACTCTCCGGTACTCCGAAAAATACCCGAATCAATCGGAACCTTTCCAATGTCCGAATATAGTCGTCCAATATATCGATCTTTACGTCTCGACCATTTCGAGACTCCTCATCATGTCCCCGATCTCATCCAGGACTCCGAACTCCTTCGGTACATCAAAACTCATAAACTCATAATATAACTGTCATCGAAACCTTAAGCATGCGGACCCTACGGTTCGAGAACAATGTAGACATGACCGAGACATGTCTCCGGTCAATAACCAATAGCGGAACCTGGATGCTCATATTGGCTCCTACATATTCTACGAAGATCTTTTATCGGTCAGACCGCATAACAACATACGTTGTTCCCTTTGTCATCGGTATGTTACTTGCTCGAGATTCGATCGTCGGTATCTCAATACATAGTTCAATCTTGTTACCTCAAGTCTTTTTACTCGTTCCGTAATACATCATCTCACAACTAACTCATTAGTTGCAATGCTTGCAAGGCTTTATGTGATGTGCATTACCGAGAGGGCCTAGAGATACCTCTCCGACAATCGGAGTAACAAATCCTAATCTCGAAATACGCCAACCCAACATGTACCTTTGGAGACACCTGTAGAGCACCTTTATAATCACCCAGTTACGTTGTGACGTTTGGTAGCACACAAAGTGTTCCTCCGGCAAACGGGAGTTGCATAATCTCATAGTCATAGGAACATGTATAAGTCATGAAGAAAGCAATAGCAACATACTAAACGATCGGGTGCTAAGCTAATGGAATGGGTCATGTCAATCAGATCATTCACCTAATGATGTGATCCCGTTAATCAAATAACAACTCTTTGTCCATGGTTAGGAAACATAACCATCTTTGATTAACGAGCTAGTCAAGTAGAGGCATACTAGTGACACTCTGTTTGTCTATGTATTCACACATGTATTATGTTTCCGGTTAATACAATTCTAGCATGAATAATAAACATTTATCATGATATAAGGAAATAAATAATAACTTTATTATTGCCTCTAGGGCATATTTCCTTCAGTCTCCCACTTGCACTAGAGTCAATAATCTAGTTCACATCACCATGTGATTTAACACTAATAGTTCATATCTTTATGTGATTAGTTCACATCTTCATGTGACCAACACCCAAAGGGTTTACTAGATTCAGTAATCTAGTTCACATCGCTATGCGATTAACACCCAAAGAGTACTAAAGTGTGATCATGTTTTGCTTGTGAGAGAAGTTTAGTCAACAGGTCTGCCATATTCAGATCCGTATGTATTTTGCAAATTTCTATGTCAACAATGCTCTGCACAGAGCTACTCTAGCTAATTGCTCCCACTTTCAATATGTATCCAGATTGAGACTTAGAGTCATCTGGATTAGTGTCAAAACTTGTATCGACATAACCCTTTACGACGAACCTTTTTGTCACCTCCATAATCGAGAAACATATCCTTATTCCACTAAGGATAATTTTGACCGCTGTCCAGTGATCTACTCCTAGATCACTACTACCTTGCCAAAATCAGTGTAGGGTATACAATAGATCTGGTACATAGCATGACATACTTTATAGAACCTATGGCTGAGGCATAGGGAATGACTTTCATTCTCTTTCTATCTTCTGTCGTGGTCGGGTTTTGAGTCTTACTCAATTTCACACCTTGTAACACAAACAAGAACTCTTTCTTTGACTGTTCTATTTTGAACTACTTCAAAATCTTGTCAAGGTATGTACTCATTGAAAAAAACTTATCAAGAGTCTTGATCTATCTATATAGATCTTGATGTTCAATATGTCAGCAGCTTCACCGAGGTCTTTCTTTGGAAAATTCCTTTCAAACACTCATTTATGCTTTGCAGAATAATTCTACATTATTTCCAATCAACAATATGTCATTCACATATACTTATCATAAATGTTGTAGTGCTCCCACTCACTTTCTTGTAAATACAGGCTTCATCGCAAGTCTGTATAAAACTATATGCTATGATCAACTTATCAAAGCGTATATTCCAATTCCGAGATGCTTGCACCGGTCCATAGATGGATCGCTGGAGCTTGCATATTTTGTTAGCACCTTTAGGATTGACAAAACCTTCTGGTTGTATCATATTCAACTCTTCTTTAATAAATCTATTAAGGAATGCAGTTTTGTTTATCCATTTGCCAGATTTCATAAAATGCGGCAATTGCTAACATGATTCGGACAGACTTAAGCATAGATACGAGTGAGAAACTCGCATCATAGTCAACACCTTGAACTTGTCGAAAACCTTTTGCGACAATTCTAGCTTTGTAGATAGTAACACTACTATCGGCGTCCGTCTTCCTCTTGAAGATCCATTTATTCTCAATTGCTTGCCGATCATCGGGCAAGTCAACCAAAGTCCATACTTTGTTCTCATACATGGATCCCATCTCAGATTTCATGGCCTCAAGCCGTTTTGCGGAATCTAGGCTCACCATCGCTTCTTCATAGTTCGTAGGTTCGTCATGGTCAAGTAGCATGACCTCCAGAACAGGATTACCGTACCACTTTGGTGCGGATCTCACTCTGGTTTACCTATGAGATTCGGTAGTAACTTGATCTGAAGTTACATGATCATCATCATTAGCTTCCTCACTAATTGGTGTAGTAGTCACAGGAACAGATTTCTGTGATGAACTACTTTCCAATAAGGGAGAAGGTACAATTACCTTATTAAGTTCTACTTTCCTCCCACTCACTTCTTTCGAGAGAACCTCCTTCTCTAGAAAGGATCCATTCTTAGCAACGAATGTCTTGCCTTTGGATCTGTGATAGAAGCTGTACCCAACAGTAACTTTTTGGGTATCCTATGAAGACACACTTTTCCGATTTGGGTTTGAGCTTATCAGGATGAAACTTTTTCACATAAGCATTGCAACCCCAAACTTTAAGAAACGACAACTTTGGTTTCTTGCCAAACCACAGTTCATACGATGTCGTCTCAACAGATTTAGATGGTGCCCTTTTAACGTGAATGCAGCTGTCTCTAATGCATAATCCCAAAACGATAGTGGTAGATCAGTAAGCGACATCATAGATTGCACTATATCCAATAAAGTACGGTTATGACGTTCGGACACACCATTATGCTATGGTGTTCCATGTGGCATGAGTTTGTGAAACTATTCCACATTGTTTTAATTGAAGACCAAACTCGTAACTCAAATATTTGTCTCCGCGATCAGATCGTAGAAACTTTATTTTCTTGTCACGATGATTTTCCACTTCACTCTGAAATTCTTTGAACTTTTCAAATGTTTCAGACTTATGTTTCATCAAGTAGATATACCCATATCTGCTCAAATCATCTGTGAAGTTCAGAAAAGAACGATACTTGTCGTGAGCGTTAACACTCATCGGACCGCATACTTCAGTATGTATTATTTCCAATAAGTCAGTAGCTCGCTCCGGAGAATGGAGTTTTAGTCATCTTGCCCATGAGGCATGGTTCACAAGCATCAAGTGATTCATAATCAAGTGATTCCAAAATCCCATCAACATGGAGTTTCTTCATGCGCTTTACACCAATATGACCTAAACGGTAGTGCTACAAATAAGTTGCACTATCATTGCTAACTTTGCATCTTTTGGTTTCCATATTATGATTATGTGTATCACTACGATCGAGATCCAACGAACTATTTTCATTGGGTGTGCAACCATATAAGGTTTTATTCATGTAAACAGAACAACAATTTATTCTCTTACTTAAATGAATAACCGTATTACAATAAACATGATCAAATCATATTCATGCTTAACGCAAACACCAAATAACACTTATTCAGGTTCAACACTAATCCCGAAAGTATAGGGAGTGTGCGATGATGATCATATCAATCTTGGAACCACTTCCAACACACATCGTCACTTCACTCTTAACTAGTCTCTATTTATTCTGCAACTCCCGTTTTTAGTTACTAATCTTAGCAACTGAACTAGTATCAGATACTGAGGGGTTGTTATAAACACTAGTAAAGTACACATCAATAACATGTATATCAAATATACTTATGTTCACTTTGCCATCCTTCTTATCTGCCAATCACTTGGGGTAGTTCCGCTTCCAGTGACCAGTCCCTTTGCAGTAGAAACACTTAGTCTCAGGCTTAGGACCAGACTTGGGCTTCTTCACTTGAGCAGCAACTTGCTTGCTGTTCTTCTTGAAGTTCCCCTTCTTCCCTCTGCCCTTTTCTTGAAACTAGTGGTCTTGTCTACCATCAACACTTGATGTTTTTCTCGATTTCTACCTTCGTCAATTTCCGCATTACGAAGAGCTTGGGAATCGTTTCCTTTATCCCTTGCATATCATAGTTCATCACGAAGTTCTACTAACTTGGTGATGGTGACTAGAGAATTCTGTCAATCACTATCTTATCTGGAAGATTAACTCCCACTTGATTCAAGCGATTGTAGTACTCAGACAATCTAGGCACATGCTCACTAGTTGAGCGATTCTCCTCCATATTTTAGCTATAGAACTTGTTGGAGACTTCATATCTCTCAACTCGGGTATTTGCTTGAAATATTAACTTCAACTCCTGGAACATCTCATATACTCCATGACGTTCAAAACGTCTTTGAAGTCCCGATTCTAAGCCATTAAGCATGGTGCACTAAACTATCAAGTAGTCATCATATTGAGCTAGCCAAACGTTCATAACGTCTGCATCTGCTCCTGCAATATGTCCGTCACCTAGCGGTGCATCAAGGACATAATTCTTCTGTGCAGCAATGAGGATAAACCTCTGATCACGGATCCAATCCGCATCATTGCTACTAACATCTTTCAACACAATTTTCTCTAGGAACATATCAAAATAAACACAGGGAAGCAACAACGCGAGCTATTGATCTACAACATAATTTGCAAAATACTACCAGGACTAAGTTCATGATAAATTTAAGTTCAATTAATCATATTACTTAAGAACTCCCACTTAGATAGACATCTCTCTAATCCTCTAAGTGATTACGTGATCCAAATCAACTAAACCATGTCCGATCATCACGTGAGATGGAGTAGTTTCATTGGTGAACATCACTATGTTGATCATATCTACTATATGATTCATGCTCGACCTTTCGGTCTCCGTGTTCCGAGGCCATATCTGTATATGCTTGACTCGTCAAGTATAACCTGAGTATTCCGCGTGTGCAACTGTTTTGCACCCGTTGTATTTGAACGTAGAGCCTATCACACCCGATCATCACGTGGTGTCTTAGCACAAAGAACTTTCGCAATGGTGCATACTCAGGGAGAACACTTCTTGATAATTAGTGAGAGATCATCTTATAATGCTACCGTCAATCTAAGCAAGATAAGATGCATAAAAGTTAAACATCACATGCAATCAATATAAGTGATATGATATGGCCATCATCATCTTGTGCTTGTGATCTCCATCTTCGAAGCACCGTCGTGATCACCATCATCATCGGCACGACACCTTTATCTCCATCGTAGCATCCTTGCCGTCTCGCCAATCTTATGCTTCCACGACTATCGCTACCGCTTAGTGATAAAGTAAAGCATTACAGCACGATTGCATTGCATACAATAAAGCGACAACCATATGGCTCCTGCCAGTTGCCGATAACTTAGTTACAAAACATGATCATCTCATACAATAAAATTTAGCATCATGTCTTGACCATATCACATCACAACATGCCCTGCAAAAACAAGTTAGACGTCCTCTACTTTGTTGTTGCAAGTTTTACGTGGCTGCTACGGGCTTAAGCAAGAACCAATCTTACCTACGCATCAAAACCACAACGATAGTTTGTCAAGTTGGTGCTGTTTTAACCTTCGCAAGGACCGGGCGTAGCCACACTCGGTTCAACTAAAGTTGGAGAAACTGTCACCCGCTAGCCACCTTTGTGCAAAGCACGTCGGGAGAACCGGTCTCGCGTAAGCGTACGCGTAATGTCGGTCCGGGCCGCTTCGTCCAACAATACCGCCGAACCAAAGTATGACATGCTGGTAACCAGTATGACTTATATCACCCACAATTCACTTGTGTTCTACTCGTGCATATAACATCAACACATAAAACCTAGGCTCGGATGCCACTGTTGGGGAACGTAGTAATTTCAAAAAAATTCCTACGCACACGCAAGATCATGGTGATGCATAGCAACGAGAGGGGAGAGTGTGATCTACGTACCCTTGTAGACCGACAATGGATGCATTGTGACAACGCGGTTGATGTAGTTGTACGTCTTCATGATCCGACCGATCCAAGCACCGTTACTCCGGCACCTTTCCGGTACTCTGAAAAATACCCGAATCACTCGGAACCTTTCCGATGTCCGAATATAGTCGTCCAATATATCGTTCTTTACGTCTCGACCATTTCGAGACTCCTCGTCATGTCCCCGATCTCATCCGGGACTCCGAACTCCTTCGGTACATCAAAACTCATAAACTCATAATATAACTGTCATCGAAACCTTAAGCATGCGGACCCTACGGTTCGAGAACAATGTAGACATGACCGAGACATGTCTCCGGTCAATAACCAATAGCGGAACCTGGATGCTCATATTGGCTCCTACATATTCTACGAAGATCTTTTATCGGTCAGACCGCATAACAACATACGTTGTTCCCTTTGTCATCGGTATGTTACTTGTCCGAGATTCGATTGTCGGTATCTCAATACCTAGTTCAATCTCGTTACCGGCAAGTTTCTTTACTCGTTCCGTAATACATCATCTCACAACTAACTCATTAGTTGCAATGCTTGCAAGGCTTTATGTGATGTGCATTACCGAGAGGGCCTAGAGATACCTCTCCGACAATCGGAGTGACAAATCCTAATCTCGAAATACGCCAACACAACATGTACCTTTGGAGACACCTGTAGAGCACTTTATAATCACCCAGTTACATTGTGACGTTTGGTAGCACACAAAGTGTTCCTCCGGCAAACGGGAGTTGCATAATCTCATAGTCATAGGAACATGTATAAGTCATGAAGAAAGCAATAGCAACATACTAAACGATCTGGTGCTAAGCTAATGGAATGGGTCATGTCAATCAGATCATTCACCTAATGATGTGATCCCGTTAATCAAATAACAACTCTTTGTCCATGGTTAGGAAACATAACCATCTTTGATTAACGAGCTAGTCAAGTAGAGGCATACTAGTGACACTCTGTTTGTCTATGTATTCACACATGTATTATGTTTCCGGTTAATACAATTCTAGCATGAATAATAAACATTTATCATGATATAAGGAAATAAATAATAACTCTATTATTGCCTCTAGGGCATATTTCCTTCACTCTGAGCCTTCCAAGTACCAAACGCAATTGCTCCTTATGCTCCTCTTCATTCTTCGAATAAACCAGGATATCATCAATGAACACTACGACGAACTTATCCAAGAACTCCATAAACACTTAGTTCATCATGACATAACGGTATACTTGTACAACCCATATCTGGTGGTAAAAGCTGTCTTCGAAATATCCTGTTCTCGAATCTTCAACTGGTGGTATCCTGATCGCAGATCAATCTTGGAATATACCTTAGCTCCTTGCAATCGATCAAACAGATCGTTGATCATTGGTAGTGGATACATGTTCTTGATCGTTACTTCATTCAATCCTCGATAATCAACAACCATCCTTAACGATCCATCTTTCTTCTCCACCAGAAGTACTGGCGATCCCCAAGGCGAAGAACTTGGGCGAATATATCCCTTATCCAGTAACTCCTTAATCTGCTTCTTAATTTCCACCAAATCCTTTGCTGGCATCCTATATGGTCTCTTTGATATTGGCCCTGTGCCTGGCAATAGCTCAATCAAAAACTCAATATCTCTATCCGGTGGCATGCCTGGCAACTCCTCTGGAAATACAGCAGGGAAATCCCTTACCACTGGTACTTCCTCCTGCACAACTCCTGTTAGGCAATTTACTTGAGTCCTCTTGGGCACATGCCGGGATACATACTTGATCCTTCTCCCTTCTGGGGTGGTAAGCAAAATTGACTTACTAGCACATTCAATATTCCCTTCATACTTTGATAACCAATCCATGCCTAATATCACATCCAATCCTTGGGATTCCAATACTATTAGGTCTGAGGGAAAAACATAGTTACCAATCCTTAATGGTAACCGATCACACCATAGACTAGCCACATACTCTGCTTCGGGCGAGGTTACTAACATGGGTGACCTAAGGGCTTGGGTTGGTAGGTTATACTTATCCACAAATCCTTGAGATGTATGAATGCGATGTGCCGGTATCAAAAAGAACGAGTGCAGTAAATGACTTAACCAAAAACTTACCTATTACTGCATCGGGCTGAGCTTCAACCTCCTCCACGCTAACGTGGTTCACCTGTCCCCTATTGAAAGGGTTCGGCTTCTTCCCAGAACTTCCATTGCTATTTCCATTTTGTAATTCAGGACATTCATTGGCATAATTCAGGTCCTTCTTGGCTGGGGTTGAGGGGTTGGTGCGATTCTAGCCGTTGCTTCCTCCGTTGCCATTACCATTCTTGGTGCCATTGTGATTGTGCGAGCTACCTCCTCCATGGGTATGCTGAAAATGTCCTCCCGGTATAGGGGTAAAACGTGGCTTCTGCTGAGCTCCTGAATTATACTTCCCTTGTCCATACTTCCTCTTGCGATTCTCAATTTGCTGCTGCTTGCCTTCAATCATAAGAGCACAATCTACCAACTCCTGGTAGTTGTTGAAGGTGGCTACCATCAACTGCATGCTCAACTCATCATTCAGTCCTTCTAAAAACTTCTCCTGCTTCGCTGCATCCTTAGCGACGTCATCTGGTGCATAACATGCTAACTTACTAAATTCCTCCACATACTGGCCAACTGTCCGTCCTCCTTGGCGCAAGTTGCGAAACTCACGCTTCTTCATGGCCCTAGCTCCTGCTGAAACGTGTGCAGTATGAAAAGCCTGCTGAAACTGGTCCCATGTGACAGTGTCTACAGGGAAAGTGGCTGTGAAATTCTCCCATCATGATGCTGCGGGTCCTTCTAACTGATGTGCGGCAAACTTCACCTTCTCCGCATCTGTGCATCCTGCTGTGGTCAACTCCCTAGCTGTCTTGCGGAGACAATCATCTTCTACTATTGGCTCGGTGTTACTGGAAAACACCGGCGGATTCAGCCTAAGAAAACGGGTTAAGTGGTCAACAGGTGGTGGTGGTGGTGGGTTGTTGTTGTTGTTCCCCTGATTCTGATTCTGGACTAGCAACTGCATCAATGTGTTCTGTTGCTAGATCAACTGGGTGAGCTCCGGTGGAAAGGCAAATTCGGGGTCACGTCTCGGAGGGATCTGAGGGTTTAGATAAGATGAGATATAGGAATAGAGGGGGTCTAAAGAGAAAACACTACCTATATGCACATGAGGCAAAACAAACAATTCACTTCAATCAATCAAACAAGGGCATACAGTCGATCTATCTATCGCAACAAGTGCTCGGACTACTATATTTACATGGTGGACTACTACTACTGATGAGGTGGTCTACTAAAAATATTCTATGGTCGTTGACTCCATAGTATCTGCTCCAGCTTCATCAACATAGTCATCATCGCTACTATCTGCTTCCGAGTCGGTGCCGTCGATGATGATGTAGTCTTCTGGGCTAATTTCCTGAGGTTCTTTGTCTTCATTTACTAGCGTAGGGTCTCCCATAAATATTCCAATCTTCTTGATCAGGTCGTCATTCTTCTCCACCAATACTTCAATTTCCTCTTCATAATCTTCATGTGTAGCCTTGAGTTCTTCCTCCAGTTCCTTGATTCTAGTCTTTGCCTTCTTTAGGTCTATCATGTCGGCACACATCTGGTTCTCCTGTCGTCGAATGTGCTGGTTTAGCTCCTGGATAAAAGCTGCGATTGATCTATCCTTCCTGGTGCTGATCATCTCCCAGTGTTCATCTCGGCGCCCACAAATCTGGTAGATAGTATCCTTGAGATCCTTGCGGTAGACTTCTCCAATGCGTTCCATGGCGATGTGAGCTGCCATGCTCTTTCCTAGACTCCAAGTTGGTGCATCAAAAGAAAATTCTATGGGCTCAGTGACTGGCATGAACGTCCTTCCTAGAACTTGAACTTGAATCATCCAGCGCTCTTCTTCAGGTAAAGTGGCGTTGTAGTTTCCGGTGAAGCTTGGTACTCCTATGTTCAGGTATCTAGTGACTTCCTTCAAGTGGCGTCCAAAGGGTGTATCTTCATCCAGTTGCATGAACTTGTTCCTTATATCCGCCATCCTAAAGAATAGAAAAGATGAGAGGTCAGAAGAGAAGAGAGTGAATAGTGATCTAGGTCTTGTGCTTAGTGGTCGTGTCCTACAGTCAGCGTGTGCTCTGATACCATCTCTGTAGCGACCAGACCTCAAACAGTCTGATCTCTGTGCTCCGGTGTCATCCCTGGATCAGTAATGCTGACACCACACAGTACTCGGAGGATTTATAGCAGAGTAGCAATCACACACTTATTACATCGAGTGTCTCAAAAGAGAACTTATTACAATAAATATGGCTTAAGGCCATCTAATAACGATAACAGCGAAAGACTTGGAAGATAAGTGAGTCCATCAACTCCAACGGCATCACTGAGTATAGAACCACGACCTAAAACTCCTTAATCGTCGTCTGAAAAGTCTGCAACATTAACGTTGCAGCCCGAAACGGGTCAGCACATGGAATATGCTGGAAAGGTAACACATAGAGAGTAATGGAATGAAACAGCTATACTACATGCATATTTGACTGGTGGAAAGCTCTATGGTTACAGATTTACGTAAAGCCAATTTTTCCCTACTTCAAAGGAATAAATTTAGTTAACTATCATGGTGGTTGTTAAACATTGAGAATGGTTGACAGCATTCTCAATCCCAATTAAGCATCATCATTAAACATAACCCAACAAAATTAATTTAGAGTAACATGTTGAGATTCACATGAAAATCCAAGTACTAGATACTCAAGATGTCCATAACCGGGGACGCGGCTAACCATGATTAATTTATTACACTCTGCAGAGGTTTGCGCACTTTTCCCCACAAGACTCGATCGCCTCCGTTTGGTTTGTCCCACTACATGGTGTTTGAGAAGACGGATGACCGAGACATAGTCTTTCAGAAGCGCTAGCACCTTACAATCGGGTAGACCGTACCACCTACATCCCCTACATATGCTAGTCTACCACTGTAAGAGTTCGCACGACTTAGTCAACTATGCTAGAGCCCATAATAGCTTGTGGCTGCACACGGAAGTTTCTAGTATGAATAGTCTCATGATCCCTTTGAGCCTGGGTGGCGGTCTAAAAGAAAACAGGCAAGTCCTGGAATACCCAGGTGCCTCAATCCACCCAGATGTGTGTTTAAGTTGCCACCTTAGATAAACCATTAATTAACAATCTCACATCTGTCATGGATTTCACTCACCCAATCCACGTCTACTAGCATAGCATGGCATAATAAGCAAACCTAGAAGTAAGTCCCAAAGGTTTGATAATAACAGGTAATAGGTACTACCTCATCTACTTTCCATCCCACAATTTAATTAGATCCAAATCATGCAATGTGTGAGGATTGATCTAATGCAATAAAACTGGGTAGTAGAAAAGGATTGATCTAACGATTCAAAGTAACAGGCGGCGCACTCTGGGTACTCTATCGCAGACAAACAAACAAACATACAATAAGTACTCATCTAATGCACAGGTAAACTCAAATAAGAAATCTAACCAGAAGGTTCAACTTAAGAACTCCGGTTGGCAAAAAGAATCAAATCGAACCAAGCAACGAAAATCAAACGGCGAAAGAAAACAACTTCGTTCTACTAATCTGGATCTAGGGCAAATTTTACAGTAACAAAAACTTGTTTAAGTTGGTTGGATAGAGGATTTCGAGGCGAATCCCTAGGCGCTTGACTCGCCTGATTCCGATAAACGAGCGAAAAGTTAAACTAAAACGAAAATCGGATCAGGAATCGCGATCAGAAAAATCACGGATTTAATCCGAGAAAAAGAAAAACGACGAACGCCAATTTTTTTTCGACACGTAAATCGAGGCGCGACGAACCTCAACGGCGAGATCCGGCGACGGCGGCAGCGGACGTCGGCGGCGGCGGCTTCTTAGGGCGGTGGCGGCTTAGGGCGCTTTAGGGTTTCCCCCGGGGCTGGGCCTCGGCTTATAAAGGCCTCTCGGTCGGTGTCCAGGTCGGACACGGCCCGTTAAGTCGGTTCGTTTTTTTAATTATTCCGTAATACTAAACGGACTCCAAAAATTCCGAAATAAATTTTCACGGGCTTCTAAAATCAAGCCGCACAAGGTGAACATTTATTTGGGCCCTAAATGCAATTTTGAAAAACACACATTTTTCCTAAATTCAAATAAAACACCGAAAAACTCCGAAATAAAATCTTATTTGATTTTATTATTAAATCCTCAGTATTATTTTGGGAAAGTCATTTTATTCCCTCTCTCATATTTTTGTAATAGAAATAATTGATGATAAAATAAATAAAATCAAATGATCCTATTCTCAAAATTTGAGAAAACTCAAATATGAAAATAACGAAATCCCCAACTCTCTCCGTGGGTCATTGAGTTGCGTAGAATTTCTAGGATCAACCAAAATGCAAAATAAAATATGATATGCATGATGATCTAATGTATAACATTCCAAATTGAAAATTTGGGATGTTACACAAAGATTATGCCTGACGATTTGTTTCTGCCTTTAATAGATTGACACGTGCAATTAGTTGATTCTTGTAGATGGATTGAACTTTGAAACTAAGTGGATGGACAAAATGACTTCCTTTCTCAAAAAAGAAGAAAAATGACTTCAGTTTAGCAATGCGTTATGGTCCAATTATGCTAGCCATGAGGATGGCGGAGTCTGAGATGGCTCAACACATGAGCCATGGAGAAGCTCCACTGTTAGAATATGTATAGGATAGAGATAGTTTTCATTCAAATTGTAATATGTCTTTATCTCCTTTTCTCCCTTCTCGCAATATCTCATGTACCGAACATCCTGAGATCAATCTCTCTTCGATCTTCTCTTGTACTCCAAGGCATTGCCAATATATATAAACATGCGGCCCGAGACCAAAGGGTTCAACGCTTCCAACCAAACTTACATGGTAATCAGAGCATCTTCCTCTTAGATCGAAGATCACATCTAGCTACCTTCCCCGCGGCCGAGATCATGTCTTCCTCCGCAGCCCTATCGTCCAAAATGAGCGCACTTTCCACCTCCACATCCTCCACCTTCGCATCATCATCCAGCAGCAGCTCCGTTCCTCTCGGATCGCCAGCGCAGGAGAAGCTATCAAGGGGAAATTTCCTTCTATGGAAGGCCGTCGTGCTCCCACAGATCAGAGGCGCACAGATGGAGCACCACCTTGACGGGAAGAGTCCGGAACCACCGGCCACCCTTACCATCACCAAAGATGGCAAAGACGAACAGATCGCCAACCCCGCTCGAACCTTTTGGTACGCACAGCAGCAGCAACTCCAGGGGTATCTGATGGGATCTCTGTCCCGTGAGATCCTCGCCCAAGTCGCCACTCTTCAGATGCCGGCAGAAGTATGGAGCGCCATCAACGCCATGTTCGCCGCCCAGAGCCAAAGTCAGGCCATCAACACCCGCATCGAGCCTACAAACCTGAAGAAAGGTAACATGTCCATGGCTGAATATCTTGGTAAAATCAAAACTCTTACAAATGAGATCGCATGCTGCACCGGAGTCCCTCTTCCCGACCCTGAGATCGTCTCTAAGATCATGGCTGGCCTCGACCTGGACTACAACCCAGTCGTGTCCGCCTTGTCCGCTAGGGTTGAGCCAGTTTCGATTCAGGAGTTGTACAACCAGCTCTTGAGCTTCGACGCTCGTCTCGCGCTCCTTCACGGCACCAACATCAGATAGTCATCTGTCAACTTGGCGGCTCGCGGGCGCGGTCGTGGACACGGTCACCAAGGACAGAGCCGCAACAACTACCAGGGCGAGGGCACTCGTTCTGGCGGTGGCAGCAACTCAGGAGGCGGCGGCTACAACAACAACGCAGGAGGTGGCGGCTTCAACAACAACAACAGTCGCCGCGCTTCCTCAAATCGCCGTCCTCGTTGCCAACTGTGCAAGAAGCCGGGCCATGAGGTCCTGGACTGCTGGCACAGATACGATGAAGACTTCGTCCCCGACGCTCGTCATGCTACTGCAGCCATCTGTGAAGAAGGAGGAGGAGATGGCGTATGGTATGTGGACTCGGGTGCAACAGATCGTGTCACCAGCGAGTTAGAACAACTTGCCCTCAGAGAAAGATACCACGGCGGCGACCAGATTCACACCGCGGCTAGTGGTGGAGGTATGGATATTTGTCACATTGGACAAGCTTACATTAATTCCCCTAATCTCAAACGTGATCTAGTCCTTAAGGATGTCCTTCATGTTCCACAAGCTGACAAAAATCTTGCCTCTGTCACGTTTAGCCTCTGATAATAATGTCTTTTTTGAAACTCACCCTCGTTACTTTCTTATAAAGGATCGGGCAACGAGGGAACTTCTTCATCATGGTAGATGCATTGGAGGGCTCTACCCCATCACATCCAAAGCACTTAGTCGCAAGAGTCGTCAAGTTTATTCTGCTATCAAACCCTCTTTGGAAAGGTGGCATCAAAGATTAGGACACCCATCATCGATCATAGTTAAGCAAGTAGTCAATAAAGACGAACTTTCTTTGTCACATAGCCAAAATAGTGAGTCAGTTTGTGAAGCTTGTCAGTGTGCCAAGAGCCATCAACTTCCTTATCCCAAGTCAAATAGTATATCTCATGCTCCTTTAGAGCTTGTTTTCTGTGATGTATGGGGTCATGCAAGAGATTCTTTTGTAAAAAATAAATACTATGTTAGTTTTATTGACGACTATAGCAAGTTTACTTGGATTTATTTACATAAATATAAATCTGAGGTCTTCTCTATCTTCCTAGAATTTCATAAACTTGTTGAAAGGCACATTAACAGGAAAATCCTTACAGTTCAGAGTGACTGGGGAGGGGAGTATGAAAAACTCAACTCCTTTTTCCATAGCATAGGCATTCAAAATCATGTTTCTTGCCCACATGCTCACTAACAGAACGGTTCTACCGAGCGCAAACACCGTCACATTGTTGAAGTTGGTCTCTCTCTTCTTGCTCATGCGTCTATGCCACTAAAATATTGGGATTAAGCGTTTCTTACAGCAACATATCTCATTGATCGTCTTCCAAGTAAAGTCATTGGCAACTCTACTCCGTTGGAATGTCTCTATCATAAAAAACCAGATTACAACTCTCTCAAAATCTTTGGGTGCGCTTGCTATCCAAATTTATGTCCATATAATCATCATAAGCTTGAATTCCGTTCCACCCAATATATTTTTCTAGGCTATAGTAATCTTCACAAGGGATACAAGTGCCTAGAAATTGCAACTGGACGTATATATATTTCTCGAGATGTAGTTTTTGATGAAACTCTTTTTCCGTTTGCCAAACTTCATCCCAATGCTGGCGCGCTTCTCCGTGCTGAAATAGCACTTCTTTCAGACCTTGACACAATCTCTGATCACGGGGGTGAATTAACTGAAGCTGACCATGTGAATAAATCCGCAGAAAATTGCACTTCTGATGATGTTTGTACAGGTGCAGTTCATGATTTTATGTGCTCAGATACAGCCAACGCAGCCGTCGTTAGCCCCGAGGAGGATCCCGCCAGCAGCAGAAGATCTGATGCGCGATCTCAGGAAAATCCTGGCGACGCCCGATCCGAGGAGGATCCCTTCCAGCGCGTGGACGCGGCCTGTGGCTCGGTGGCCGACAGCGATAGTGTGGAGCCCACCAGCCCAGGCGGGGGCGGGAGCGACTCCCCGCTCGCCACGAGTCTGCGGCCTGTGAGCGTGGCCGACCAGCCGACCGCTGTTGGGCCCAGCCCACGGGCTCCGACGCGCACGGGCTGAGCGGGCGACACAGGGGCGACATGCGGCGTGCCTCGTCTGGCGGATCGACTGGCGCATCTATCCCGAGGCCGATTTTGCCTGAAGGAGATCCGGCGCGTGATCCCATGGCGTCTGAGCATGATCTGATGGCTGGATCTTCTGTGGCACGATCTTCTGTGGCACAAATAATTCTGCGGCGTCACACGAGGTGTCAGTCAGGTATTACTAAGGAAAAAGAATACAAAGATGGTACCATCAGGTATGATAAAAAAACGTGCTTTCCTTACTACTGCTGGTGAACCAGTTAGCCTAGTTGATGCTCTTGCTCACAAACATTGGAAAGAAGCCATGGATAGTGAGTATAATGCACTTATGAAAAACAAAACATGGCACCTAGTACCATCAAAAAGTGGAATGAATATCATTGATTGTAAATGGGTGTACAAGATAAAAAGAAAATCTCATGGAAGTATAGACAGGTACAGGACTAGAATAGTTGCTAAGGGTTTTAAGCAGAGATTTGGCATTGATTATGAGGATACCTTTAGCCCAGTTGTTAAATCAACTACTATTCGACTTGTTCTGTCTATTGCTGTTTCCAGAGGTTGGAGCTTAAGACAGCTAGATGTTCAGAACACGTTCCTTCATGGTGTTCTTGAGGAAGAGGTGTTTATGCGGCAGCCACCAGGTTATGAAAACAAGAGCACACCACATTATGTTTGCAAATTGGATAAAGCATTATATGGTTTAAAATAGGCCCCAAGAGCTTGGTATTCACGATTGAGCATGCAACTACAGCAACTTGGGTTTGTACCATCCAAAGCTGACACGCCCTTGTTCTTTTATAGTAAAGGAAATGTCACTATTTTTGTGCTAGTTTATGTTGATGATATTATAGTTGCTAGTTCAAGTTCAAGTGCCACTACTTGTTTGCTTAAGGATCTTAAGTTGGAGTTTGCTCTCAAGGATTTGGGAGATCTTCACTATTTTCTTGGTATAGAGGTTAAACAAATAAGAGATGGTATACTTTTGACACGGGAAAAATACACAGCTGATATACTCAGAAGAGTAGGTTTGGAAAAATGTAAACCCGTGAGTACAACTATCTCAACTTCTGAAAAACTTTCTGTTGAAAGTGGAGAGGCACTTGGATTAGAGGATGCAACAAATTACCGAAGTGTTGTGGGTGCATTACAATACTTAACACTGACACGGCCTGACATTTCCTATGCTGTCAACAAGGTATGCCAATATTTACATGCTCCTAGCACTACTCATTGGACTGCAGTCAAGAGAATCTTGAGGTACCTTAAGTTCTCAGAGGGACTTGGACTCCAAATTACCAAGTCTTCTTCTATGCTTGTTACTGCCTATTCTGATGCAGACTGGGCAGGATGTACTGATGATAGAAGGTCTACTGGTGGTTTGCTGTTTTTCTGGGATCCAATCTTGTATCATGGAGTGCAAGAAAGCAGGCTACAGTTTCTAGATCGAGCACAGAGGCTGAATACAAAGCTTTGGCGAATGCTACAGCTGAAGTAATGTGGATACAAACACTACTTTATGAGCTTGGAATTAAGACTCCAAAAGCTGCCAGACTATGGTGTGATAATATTGGTGCAACTTATTTGTCAGCTAACCCTGTTTTTCATGCACGCACAAAGCATATTGAAGTTGATTTCCACTTTGTCAGAGAAAGAGTAGCTAGAAAGCTTCTCGACATTCAGTTTATTCCTACTGGAGATCAACTTGCTGATGGCTTCACAAAGCCTCTTACTATGAGGAGGTTGGATGAGTTCAAGTACAATCTCAACCTTGGTTGAAGCTCATGAGGTTCAGATTGAGGGGGAGTGTTAGAATATGTATAGGATAGAGATAGTTTTCATTCAAATTGTAATCTGTCTCTATCTCCTTTTCTCCCTTCGCGCATTATCTCATGTACCGAACTTCCTGAGATCAATCTCTCTTCGATCTTCTCTTGTACTCCAAGGCATTGCCAATATATATAAACATGCGGCCCGAGACCAAAGGGTTCAACGCTTCCAACCAAACTTACACACTGTTCTATACATGTGACATATTTCAAGAATATTGTGGTTTGATCTACATGTTTCATTAGGTAGCAGTCGCTTGCTTCTTTATTTTAGGTTCAGGTTGAGCCAATATTGGTTGATCTTGCTTCTTATTTAACTGAAATTATTTCCATTTGCAATTGCAGATTCCAGTATGACTTTTGTGCCCTTTACCTACATAGCTTTTGTGGATTTTGAAGCCATTTTGCTATTCAATTGCCAAATTACGTGCAGTCGTCGAAACAATTGCAGCATGCTCAAGGTTTCATGGTGAAGCAAATGTGATTCCTGGTTCTCCTATCATTTTCTTTTTACTGGAAACTGCGGGGATGATAGTTCCTAATTTGAGCTGATGCATCTTCCAATCCCAAAAGAGCTCTTTTTGTGGAACTCATTAACCTTGCATCTTAAACCATCTTATTTTCTGATTTGTTAAAATCTGCACCTTTATTGTCTCATTGACTCATTATGGGCGAATCAAGAATGAGGTGACATAGTTTATAGTGCAGTGCGATGTACAAGCCAAGCAGATGCTCGATGCTCTTGTGCTCCAATCTAGAATGAGATTATCATAAGAAACTATTGATGGCGATGCACTGATGTCAAGAAATGGGTCATGTTTGTACTCTGAAGCATATCATACCCCTGCAGAGCTACAACATGTGAGAATAATGTCAAATTTTTACAGATTCAGAAAAAAAGCTACAGTACGGGGGTGGGTCATCTATAGGTTTGTCATACCCAGCAGAGCTACAACGTGTGAGAGTAATGCAATTTTTTTTTGTTAGCTTCCTGTAATCTCTGTTTTCACGATGATTAGTTTTGTTTTCTGTTAATAATGCATGGCCGCATGTGGCGCGTGCAAGTAGCTAGGACGGGCGTGCTGCACTCTGCACACGATCCCGTGTTTTACCCGTTCTCCCGATCCGCAAAAGCTGTGAGACGAGGCCGTGGGATGGCGCGGCAGAATCGGATCATAGCCGGCGGATCAGGAGGTAGCTAGCTAGTAGTCAACTGCTGTAACAAGAGATGTAGCAGAGAGTAATAACAGAAAACGTTGTAGCTTTTCAGTGCGGCACAAAACCATCGTCTTCTTTCTCTGTCTCTCTCTGAACTTCTTCAGATTTGCGGCTACTATAGAAATTTCGGCAACGACAGTTGGTATCAGAGCCGCAGGTGTTTGATCTTGCGCCTGGTTGATCGAGTGGTGTTTTGATCCACTGCGGTCATGTCGGACTCAGAAAAGGAGGAGGAGGAGAAGAGCAAGACACCGTCGTCCCAAGGCGCCGCTCGCGCGCCTCACCGGCAGCGGCAGCGGCGAGCTCCGTGTGGTGGAGCGCGTCGTGCCCGAGTAGACGGGGACGTTGATGATGCTGACGCGCACCAACTACCAGGAGTGGGCGCTGGTGATGCAGGTCAAGCTGCAGGTCACCCGCGTCTGGTCTGCGGTGACCGACGACGCCGCCGACGAGAACAATGACCGGCGCGCGCTACAGAACCTTCTCACCGGCATCCCGCCGGAGATGTTGCGCGTACTGGCCGCCAAGGACACGGCGAAGAAGGCATGGGAGAAAATCAAGACCATGTGCATGGGCAGCGAGCGCGCCTGCAAGGCCAAGGCCCAAGTGCGTCGGCGGGAGTTCGAAGATCTCAGGTTCAAGGACGGCGAGTCCGTCGAGGATTTCGGGCTGCGGCTTTCGGCCCTAGTCGCCGATCTGGAGCTGTACGGCGACCCGGTCTCCGAGCACAAGGCGGTCCAGAAATTCCTTCGCGTGGTGCCGCGGCGGTACCGCCCGATGGCCATGGCAATCGAGTCCCTGATCGATCTGAAAACTATGACCATCGAGGAGCTCGTCGGCCGCCTCTCCGCCTGCGAGGACCCCTACGACCTCGACGATGGAGCGCAGAACGCCGGGCGCCTCTTGCTCACTCATGAGGAGTGGCTGGCCCGCGAGAAGGCGGGCGGTGGCGGCAGCAACACCGGCAAGAGCAAGGCGACCGGCAAGGCCAAGGCCCAGGGCGCTAGCAAGAGTGCGCCGGGGAACGCCGGGTCAGGCAGCTCTGGTGGATCCGGCGGCAAGAGAAAGAAAGGAAAGTGCCACCACTGTGGCATCCCACGGCAGTGGAAGAAAGAGTGCAGGACTTAGCTGCGGGAACAGGAGCAAGCGGGCAAGCCAGAACATGCCAATTTAGTCCGCGCCGGTGACGAACATGACCAGGGCCTGTTCATGGCCATGGTCACCGGCATCAGCACCGCCCACGTCGTCGCGCCGCAGGCCGTCTGCCTCAACGAGGAGAAGCTCGTCCCAGTGCCGTTGCCGGAGGGCGTGTGGTACTTCGACACAGGGGCGAGCAGCCACATGACCGGCGAGCGGCACGTGTTCGCGACGCTGGACGAGACCGTGCATGGCACTGTCAAGTTAAGTTCGGGGACAGATCGACCGTGGCGATACGCGGACGTGGCTCCGTCGTGTTCCGCGGCCAGAGTGGAGACTAGCGGGCACTCACTGGGGTGTTCTACATCCCAAGCCTGCGGAGTAACATAGTCTCCGTGGGTCAGCTCGATGAGGGCGAGTGCATGGTCAACATCAAGGACGGCATCATGACGATCCAAGATCCAGCGCGGCGTGTCCTAGCCTGCGCCAAGCTCACGGCGACGCGCCTGTACACCGGCGTACTCACGATCGACACGCCCACTTGTTTACTCTCGAAAAGCGACGACGTGACCTGGCGCTGGCATGCGCGCCTGGGTCATCTACACTTCCGGGCACTGCGCGCCATGTCCACAAAGGGCATGGTCAAGGGCATGCCGGAGATCGACCGCGTGGTGGAATACTGCGACGGTTGCGTACTTGGGAAACAACACAAATCGCCGTTCCCGCGGGCCACAGAATATCGAGCGGAGAAAGGGATGGAACTCGTCCACACCGACCTGTGCGGCCCGATATCGCCGGCGACGCCGAGAGGTAACAAGTACTTCATCCTCGTCGTCGATGATCATAGCCGCTATATGTGGGCAGAGCTTCTGAAGTCGAAAGACGAGGCGCTCGAGCGTTTCAAAAGGATCAAGGCCATGGCCGAGGCGGAGGGCCAATGCAAACTGCGCGCGTTCCGCTCGGACCGGGGCGACGAGTTCGTGGAGTTCTGCATCGACCACGGTGTCAAGCACTACACGACGGCCCCGTACACGGCCCAGCAAAACGGGGTTGTCGAGCGCCGCAATCAAACCGTCATCGAGATGGCGCGGTGCATGCTGAAAAGCATGGCCATGCCGGCGCTCTTCTAGGCGGAGGCGGTGAGGACGGCTGTGTACATCCTCAACAGGACGCCGACGAGGAGTCTCACCGGAGTGACGCCATACGAGGCGTGGCGTGGACGACCGCCCACTGTGCAGCACATGCGTACATTTGGCTGCACGGTGCATGTCAAAAGAATCGGCCCCGACGTCACTAAACTCTCTGATCGGTCAACGCCCATGGTGTTCGTTGGCTACGAGGAAGGTACGAAAGGGTACAGGGTGTATGATCCCAGTACTAACAAGGTGCAGGTGACGCGCGATGTGCTGTTTGAGGAAAGCAGGGCTTGGAACTGGGAGGCACACAGCGCTCCGAGCATGGTCACCGCACCACACACGTTCACCGTCGGGTACATCACCGAGCACGGCACCACGGAGGTTGACACGGGCGAGGCGTTCGCCTGTACGCCGCGCTCCGTGACGGCCACGGCGCCCGTGACGCCAACGCCATGCACTCCAGGCGCGCATGACGCCGGACCCTCCACTCCATCAGCACACTCAGCTTCGCCGGCCTTGGACACACCCGTGGAGACTCGAGACTCAAAGTGGGCCACGCCGCTCACGCACGATGACGGATGCGACGTGGAGAGTGGACAGCCACGCCGGTACCGGCGCATTTCCGGGGTGATGGCTGAAACAGAGGATGAGGCCGTCTACGATCAGTTCGACAGCTGCTTGCTCGTGCGCTGTCTGTTCAGCGCCAAGGAGCCGCGAGACGTGGATGAGGCCCTCACGGACAAGGCATGGAAGGGCGCCATGGACAGCGAGATGTAGTCCATAATCGACAACAAGACCTGGGAACTTGTCTCGCTGCCTGCCGGACACAAGGCGATCGGCCTCAAGTGGGTGTACCGGGTCAAGCGCGATCCAACGGGCAACATCGTCAAGCACAAAGCCCGCCTTGTCGCCAAGGGATATGTACAACGTCAGGGGGTGGACTTTGAGGAAGTTTTTGCTCCTGTGGCGCGGATTGAAACTGTCAGACTGCTGCTCGCGCTCGCCGCACACTCTGGTTGGGAAGTTCATCACATGGACGTAACATCGGCGTTCCTGAACGGTGAGCTAAGTGAAGAGGTTTATGTGGCACAACTGCCGGGATACGTCATCGCGGGCAAGGAGCAGAGTGTGTTGAAGCTGCGGAAGGCACCGTATGGCTTACGCCAGGCTCCACGAGCATGGTATGCAAAGCTTGATGATTCCATGGCGACATGCAGTGTATCGCCGTGGTGACAAGCAATCCTTCTTGCTGGTGGGTGTCTATGTAGACGACCTTGTCATCATAGGAACAAGTCTGACAGAGATCGAGGAATTCAAGCGACAGATGTGCCAGTTATTTCAGATGAGCGATCTTGGCCGCCTCAGTTACTATTTGGGCATAGAAGTGGAACAAGGAGATGGGGTGATCACACTCAAACAGCAGAGCTATGCCGGAAAGATCCTGGAAGTGGCTGGTATGAGTGATTGCAACAGCTGCACCATTCCCATGGAGTGCAGACTGAAGCTGGTCAAGGAAGACGGGGGCAAACCTGTGGATGCAACACTGTATCGCAGAGTTATCGGCAGTCTCCGTTACCTGGTAAACACCCGTCCCAACATAGCTCATGCTGTTGGGGTCGTCAGTCGCTTCATGGAGAAACCAAGTACTCATCATTGGGCAGCCGTCAAGCAAATTCTGCGTTACATAAAGGGCACAATGAGCTATAGCTGCAGCTACAGAGCAGGAAACAGCAGTGCAAACTTGCTTGGGTTCAGTCATTCTGATCATGGGGGAGATGTTGGAGATCGGAAGAGTACATCAGGTCAAGTCTTCTTCCTCGGTAAGAACCTGATCACATGGAGCTCCGAGAAACAAAGAATTGTTGCTCTCTCGTCTTGTGAAGCAGAATATGTGGCAGCATGCACAGCAACATGTCAGGGTGTGTGGCTCAACAGTCTGCTCGCAGACATGAAGGGAGTGACACCGGAGAGCTTCAAACTGATGGTGGACAATAAATCAGCGATTGAGCTAAGCAAAAACCCTGTTCACCATGACCGCAGCAAACACATTGACATCAAGTTTCACTATGTCCGTGACTGCATGGAAGCCGGAAAAGTGCAAATTGATCATGTGGGCACCAAGGACCAACTAGCTGATCTTCTGACGAAGGCGTTGGGCAGGGTGCAGTTCATCGAGCTATGGCAGCGTTTGGGAGTAGCTAGGATTGGGAATGGACAAAGAGATTAAGGGGGTGAAATGTTAGCTTCCTGTAATCTCTGTTGTCACGATGATTAGTTTTGTTTTCTATTAATAATGTATGGCCGCATGTGGCGCGTGCAAGTAGCTAGGACGGGCGTGCTGCACTCTGCACATGATCCCGCGTTTTACCTGCGATCCGCAAAAGCTGTGAGACGAGGCCGTGGGATGACGCGGCAGAATCGGATCATAGCCGGCGGATCGGGAGGTAGCTAGCTAGTAGTCAACTGCTGTAACAAGAGATATAGCAGAGAGTAATAACAGAAAACGTTGCAGCTTTTTAGTGCGGCACAAAACCACTGTCTTCTTTCTCTGTCTCTCTCTGAACTTCTTCATATTTGCGGCTACTGTAGCAATTCCGGCAATGACATTTTTGACAGATTCAGAAGACGAGGTACAGTACGAGGGCGGGATCATCTACAGGTTTGTCATACCCAGCATAGCTACAACGTGTGAGAGTAATTCTAATTTTTTTGACAGATTCAGAAGAAGAGGTACAGTACGGGGGTGGGATCATCTACAGGTTTGGAAAGAGTGAAATCAATTACTTTTTTGTCAACATACATGTTTTCAACTAATTTTCCGTTAACCTCGTGGATGGACAATGCCGTGACACCCACAGGCCAGCTTGCGAAGGCACCTTTCTGGACACCTTGCATGGACGGCGGCGGGACTCGAATGAACGTTTCTGTCAATCATCAGGGTCCACGACGAGGCATATCGTTCCATCCGTCCTCCGTCATGTTCATACTTACATTCTGTTTTGTTTTTATGTACGTCACACTAATTGTGTAACCTATGTTACGGTCAAGTGGTATCTTAGTTCTCAAAATTTGGAGCTGCTCCAAATAAACCTGACGTAAAAACAGAAATACAATACATATTTAGGAATTAGATTGAAGTGCATACCCATTGTAGATGAAGAATCCCTCAATATTTATATCTGAATATTTTACTTGTTCCAAGCGGTTAAGCTGCGAAAAATGGAATTGCTTGTCTCAACAGGAAGTGGAACCAAGGGCAGTTCCACCTAGGCTGAGGCAGTATGGTTTCCTCCTCTACATGTGCATGGTCTGTGCGACTTGCGGTAAACGTCTTAGCCTTCCTGGCCGACGTGTTGCGTGTTATATAGAGGGGTTGCGAGCCCATAAACGCACACAGGTTGTTGAGATAGATTACATCTTGTGAAGGAAGAAAACTAGAGATAAGAGGAGATAGAGATACAAAAGATTTTCAGCTAACTAACTACTCCTCCGGCTATGTAGATTCTCCTTCATGTACACGCCTTGTGCACGCCTGCATCAACTGGGCTGAATCATCACGTTTGACACCCTCCCTTAATCATAACTTCATCAAGTTGAGATTATGTTTGAAGTCTTCAAACCTTCTTGTGGGTACAGCCTTGGTGAAACCATCAGCAACCTGGTCTTTAGAGTGAATAAACCGAATGTCCAAGAGTCTATTCGTAACTCTTTCTCGAACAAAGTGAAAATCTATTTCAATGTGTTTAGTTCTGGCATGAAAGACTGGATTTGCTGATAAATAGGTAGCACCTAGATTGTCACACCATAAACATGGAGCTCTAGTGCTTCTCATACCTAGTTCCTTTAAGATTGAATGCACCCATATGATCTCTGCGGTTGCATTGGCCAACGCTTTGTATTCTGCTTCTGTACTAGACCTTGAAACTGTAGCTTGCTTCCTTGCACTCCAAGATATTAAGTTACGTCCAAAGAACACTGCAAAGCCACCAGTTGAGCGTCTGTCATCTAGACATCCAGCCCAGTCTGAGTCAGAGAAGGCACTGATAAGTGTAGATGATGACTTGCTGAAATTTAGACCAATGCTTAATGTATTTTTCACATATCTTACTATACGTTTGCAGCAGTCATGTGAACAGTGGTAGGTGCATGAAGAAACTGGCATACTTTGTTGACAGCAAAGGAAATGTCTGGTCTGGTCAATGTTAAGTACTGAAGTGCACCTACAAGACTTCTGTATTTTGTACCATTTTCTGGACTTAGAAGCTCTCCTTCAGTAAGAGACAATTTTTCAGTACTGGATAAAGGAGTAGGTGCAGGCTTACAGCTTTGTAAACCAACCTTTTTTACTAAGTCTGTTGCATACTTTTCTTGAGAGAGATGAAGACCATCCTTGTGTTGCTTGACCTCAATACCAAGAAAATAATGTAGATCACCTAGATCTTTGAGAGCAAATTCTGCACTTAAGTCCTTCAACAGTATTGTTATTGCTTCATCAGATGAACTTGTCACAATTATATCATCAACATATATAAGAACAAATATTGATATACTTGACTTGTTATAGATAAATAAAGAGGTGTCAGACTTTGAGGGAACAAATCCAAGTGCTTGCATTTTTTTACTGAGACGGGAATACCATGCTCTTGGGGCCTGTTTCAATCCATACAACGCCTTGTCAAGCTTGCACACATGAAGTGGTGCATGTGCATTTACAAACCCAGGTGGTTGTTTCATGTAAACCTCTTCTTCCACAACACCCTGGAGGAACGCGTTCTGAACATCTAGCTGACGTAAACTCCATCCCCTGGACACGGCAATAGATAAAACAAGTCGAATAGTAGCAGCTTTCACAACTGGACTAAACGTGTCCTCATAGTCAATACCATATCGTTGTTTAAAGCCCTTTGGAACGAGTCTGGCTTTATAACGATCAATGGTTCCATCAGCTTTCCTTTTTATCCTAAAGACCCACTTACAGTCAATAAGATTATTACCTCGTTGTGAAGGAACCAAATGCCATGTTCTGTTTTTCTTAAGTGCCATGATTTCATCATTCATTGCTTTTCTCCAACGTGCATCTCCCAAAGCATCTTCAAGAGTATTGGGTTCTCCTGGTTCACCTGTTGAACATACTAATCCATATTTTGTAACATGCTTATAGTCAATAGGTTTAATTACCCCTTGTTGAAGTCGTGTTCGGCGCGGATTGGCAACAGGAGCCTCTGCAGAATACTCCGGCACAAAGGATCCAGGGTCTGGATCAGGCCGATCCTGTCCCGATCCCGATGAAGATCCGTGCAGGGCTCCAGGATCCACAGCGTGAGCAGTCGACGCCGAGGCAGGATTTTCTGTGGCCGTGGCGCGCGGTGCAAGCGATGATTTGGCCACAGAGGATCTGGGCCGGGGCGTATCATCATGGCCCAATGATTGGCGCCTGGACCCCGCGCCAACAGGATCTGTCCCCGCATCCGCCGAGCCAGTCGTGACGCGCCGCTTGTAGATGCGTAGTTGGCCATTTTGCTGGGCCCGGCCCAGACCAGAGGCGGCCTGCCACCTGTCGGGCGATGGTTCGGGCGCGCAAGAGGAGGTGGTGCGGCCCGCTGGGCTCTGCCGCGTGGCTGACGCGGGCTCGCCTGCACGCCCGCCTGTGTCGTCTGTCGGGACTGGCACGGCAGATTCGCTGCCAGGCGCGGATCCCGGGGAAGATCGACTGCGCGGCTGCAGCGCTTCTTCCGATCCCGAGGAGGATCTGTCCCCTGGACTGGGAGACATGAAATAAGGACCTGTTGGTCCATTTTCTTCACCATTTGCTGTAGTTTTTGCATCACTGTTTTCTGCATCATCACAGAGCTCATGAAGATCATTAGTAGGGTTAGTCATATGATCATCACAATTTGTAATACCCCCTTGATCATAGGCAGAAAGATGAGAGGGAAGTAGCAAAAGTTCTTTGCGGAGGAGTGCGCCGGCATTGGGGTGGAGGTCCGCAAAGGGAAATTTGGTCTCATCAAAGATAACATCGCGAGAGATGTAAACTCGACCCGTGGAGATGTCGAGACACTTGACACCTTTGTGTTGGGCACTATAACCAAGAAAAGCACACTGTTTTGATCTAAACATAAACTTGCGTTTGTTGTAAGGCCGAAGATTGGGCCAACAAGCACAGCCAAAGACACGGAGAGAGGTGTAATCTGGTTTTGTGTGGAGGAGACGTTCCATAGGTGTTTCATTGTTGATAACACGACTAGGTAACATGTTGATAATGTGAACAGCTGTCAGAAAAGCCTCATCCCAGAACTTGAGGGGCATGGATGCTCCAGCTAGGAGGGCCAAGTCAACCTTGACAATGTGCCTATGCTTGCGTTCGGCCGACCCATTTTTTGGTGAGCGTGGGGGCATGATACATGGTGAGATATGCCTATGCTTTGTAAGAAGGAATTTAGTTTTTCGTATTCCCCTCCCCAATCAGGCTGGACAGCAAGAATCTTACTGTCAAACTTTCTTTCAACAAGTGTTTGAAAGTTGTGAAAAACTTGGAACACATCTGATCATCTCTTGAGGAGATAGATCCATGAAAAATTGCTAAAGTCATCGATGAAACTCACATAATACGTGTGTCTACCAACAGAGGAGGGGGCAGGCCCCCACACATCAGAAAAGATCAATTGCAACGGTTTGGTGGAGACACTAGTAGATATAGGGTACGGTAATTGATAACTTTTAGCACACTCACATGAATTACAAATAGTTTCAATGTTTCGCTCACCAACAAACAGGAGCTTATTTTTCCTAAGTAATTTTTCAACCAAAGAGAAAGAGGCATGTCCTAGACGATCGTGCCATCGTGTGGACGGAAGCTTGATAGCACCACAAGCTTGTTTATTGAATCTTCTAAACTCCGGAATCAACGGGTAGAGCCCTCGAACACATCTACCTCGATAGAGAATTTTCCTCGTTGCCTGATCCTTGATCAATAAGAAATAGGGATGAAACTCGAGAAAAACATGATTGTCAATGGCAATTCTATGAACGGAGAGAAGATTTTTATGACCACTAGGAACATGAAAGATTCTTTTGAGATGAATTTTACGACTAGGGGTATTAAAAATTGAATGGCCAATGTGACGTATGCCCATACCTTCACCAGTGGCCGTGTGAATTTGATCCTTGCCACGATATTTCTCCTTCAAGGTGACTTTCTCGAGCTCGTTGGTGATGTGGTTGGTGGCGCCGCTGTCAACATACCAGTTTGTGTCAACTCCATAGGAGCCATCGGCCGCAGCGGCAACTTTCTCTTCATCTTGCGAGGAGTCACCATCATCTTCTTCATAGCGGTACCAACAATCCTTCGCCGTATGTCCTGGCTTGCCACAGATTTGACAGCGGGGCAAGTCCGGGCGGGATTTGTTGGAACCACCACTGCCACCACCGTGACGCCCTTTGGAGTTTCCCGAGCGGCCGCCGCCACGCGAGTTGTTGGAGTAGCCGCCACCACCGGAGCTGAACCTCCCTTTGCCACGGGGAGATGAGCGTGAGCGAGAGCCACCGCCGCGGCCTCTGTATGCAGAGTTGGCTGACGACTTGAAGCCACCACCGGAGCCTTGGTACTGCGCCATGCGTTGATCAAAGTTATTGAGCATAGCAAAGAGTTCATCAAGGGTTACCGGGGTGATGCATGCATCCAGTGCAGAGACAAGCGGCTGGTAGTCTTGGTCCAGCCCGTGGATGATGTAGGACATGAGCTCATCGTCCTGGATGGGTTTGCCCGCTGCGGCGAGCTCATCGGCGAGGCCCCTCATGGCGGCGAAGTAGGTGGCCACCGATTGGTTGCCCTTCTGGGCGTTGATCAGCGCTGTACGGATGTTGTTGACGCGGCTGCGTGACTGCGACGAGAACATGCTCGCCAGCGCCACCCAGAGTTCCCTCGCCGTGGTGATCGGGGTCACCGTGACGAGTACCTCTTTTGAGAGGTTTTGCAGCAGGTATCCTAGGACCTGCTGGTCCTCCCTCACCCAAATTGGATGAAGAGGATTTGGCCCCTCGGTTTCCTTCCCAGCAGCATCTTTGGTGATGTGGGTTTTGGCCGGCTCGGTGGACGTGCCGTCGACGTAGTGGAAGACGCCGGCGCCCCGCAGTTGCGGCGTGATCTGTGTCCGCCATAGGATGTAGTTGGTGCGGGAGAGTTTCTCCGTTACTCCACCGCTGAGCGACGACTGGGAGGAGGAGGAGGTGGAGGAAGACATGGCTGCGCACGGAGATGGGATAGCTAGGGTTTAGTGGAAGAAGATTGCTCTGTATACCATGTGCGACTTGCGGTAAACGTCTTAGCCTTCCTGGCCGACGTGTTGCGTGTTATATAGAGGGGTTGCGAGCCCATAAACGCGTACAGGTTGTTGAGATAGATTACATCTTGTGAAGGAAGAAAACTAGAGATAAGAGAAGATAGAGATACAAAAGATTTTCAGCTAACTAACTACTCCTCCGGCTATGTAGATTCTCCTTCATGTACCCGCCTTGTGCACGCCTGCATCAACTGGGCTGAATCATCACGTTTGACATGGTCTACGCTTGATTTTGACTTATGATCTTCAATAACGGGGACCAGATAACTCTGCGTTATCTGCCAAGCGGTGAAAATTCATTAATGTAAAAGAACACCAGGTCTTTTCCCCCATAAACTCACTTTGTTATGTCCAGATGCAGAAATCATTCTACTGTTATAATCTTCAAAATTTGTAGCGTATTGGATTTTGAGTTGTGTGTGCAGTTTTAATTTCCCCCATTGAACTTAGCTATTATCTCAAGTGAAGTACATGATATAATATGTGTTGACATGATGGGATTCACCTAATTGATTTGCTTAATTTCCTTGGTGTTTATAAA
>NC_041380.1:7567114-7569579 GCF_002162155.2 Triticum dicoccoides
CGTTGTTTAAAGCCCTTTGGAACGAGTCTGGCTTTATAACGATCAATGGTTCCATCAGCTTTCCTTTTTATCCTAAAGACCCACTTACAGTCAATAAGATTATTACCTCGTTGTGAAGGAACCAAATGCCATGTTCTGTTTTTCTTAAGTGCCATGATTTCATCATTCATTGCTTTTCTCCAACGTGCATCTCCCAAAGCATCTTCAAGAGTATTGGGTTCTCCTGGTTCACCTGTTGAACATACTAATCCATATTTTGTAACATGCTTATAGTCAATAGGTTTAATTACCCCTTGTTGAAGTCGTGTTCGGCGCGGATTGGCAACAGGAGCCTCTGCAGAATACTCCGGCACAAAGGATCCAGGGTCTGGATCAGGCCGATCCTGTCCCGATCCCGATGAAGATCCGTGCAGGGCTCCAGGATCCACAGCGTGAGCAGTCGACGCCGAGGCAGGATTTTCTGTGGCCGTGGCGCGCGGTGCAAGCGATGATTTGGCCACAGAGGATCTGGGCCGGGGCGTATCATCATGGCCCAATGATTGGCGCCTGGACCCCGCGCCAACAGGATCTGTCCCCGCATCCGCCGAGCCAGTCGTGACGCGCCGCTTGTAGATGCGTAGTTGGCCATTTTGCTGGGCCCGGCCCAGACCAGAGGCGGCCTGCCACCTGTCGGGCGATGGTTCGGGCGCGCAAGAGGAGGTGGTGCGGCCCGCTGGGCTCTGCCGCGTGGCTGACGCGGGCTCGCCTGCACGCCCGCCTGTGTCGTCTGTCGGGACTGGCGCGGCAGATTCGCTGCCAGGCGCGGATCCCGGGGAAGATCGACTGCGCGGCTGCAGCGCTTCTTCCGATCCCGAGGAGGATCTGTCCCCTGGACTGGGAGACATGAAATAAGGGCCTGTTGGTCCATTTTCTTCACCATTTGCTGTAGTTTTTGCATCACTGTTTTCTGCATCATGACAGAGCTCATGAAGATCATTAGTAGGGTTAGTCATATGATCATCACAATTTGTAATACCCCCTTGATCATAGGCAGAAAGATGAGAGGGAAGTAGCAAAAGTTCTTTGCGGAGGAGTGCGCCGGCATTGGGGTGGAGGTCCGCAAAGGGAAATTTGGTCTCATCAAAGATAACATCGCGAGAGATGTAAACTCGACCCGTGGAGATGTCGAGACACTTGACACCTTTGTGTTGGGCACTATAACCAAGAAAAGCACACTGTTTTGATCTAAACATAAACTTGCGTTTGTTGTAAGGCCGAAGATTGGGCCAACAAGCACAGCCAAAGACACGGAGAGAGGTGTAATCTGGTTTTGTGTGGAGGAGACGTTCCATAGGTGTTTCATTGTTGATAACACGACTAGGTAACATGTTGATAATGTGAACAGCTGTCAGAAAAGCCTCATCCCAGAACTTGAGGGGCATGGATGCTCCAGCTAGGAGGGCCAAGTCAACCTTGACAATGTGCCTATGCTTGCGTTCGGCCGACCCATTTTTTGGTGAGCGTGGGGGCATGATACATGGTGAGATATGCCTATGCTTTGGAAGAAGGAATTTAGTTTTTCGTATTCCCCTCCCCAATCAGGCTGGACAACAAGAATCTTACTGTCAAACTTTCTTTCAACAAGTGTTTGAAAGTTGTGAAAAACTTGGAACACATCTGATCTTCTCTTGAGGAGATAGATCCATGAAAAATTGCTAAAGTCATCGATGAAACTCACATAATACGTGTGTCTACCAACAGAGGAGGGGGCAGGCCCCCACACATCAGAAAAGATCAATTGCAACGGTTTGGTGGAGACACTAGTAGATATAGGGTACGGTAATTGATAACTTTTAGCACACTGACATGAATTACAAATAGTTTCAATGTTTCGCTCATCAACAAACGGGAGCTTATTTTTCCTAAGTAATTTTTCAACCAAAGAGAAAGAGGCATGTCCTAGACGATCGTGCCATCGTGTGGACGGAAGCTTGATAGCACCACAAGCTTGTTTATTGAATCTTCTAAACTCCGGAATCAACGGGTAGAGCCCTCGAACACATCTACCTCGATAGAGAATTTTCCTCGTTGCCTGATCCTTGATCAATAAGAAATAGGGATGAAACTCGAGAAAAACATGATTGTCAATGGCAATTCTATGAACGGAGAGAAGATTTTTATGACCACTAGGAACATGCAAGATTCTTTTGAGATGAATTTTACGACTAGGGGTATTAAAAATTGAATGGCCAATGTGACGTATGCCCATACCTTCACCAGTGGCCGTGTGAATTTGATCCTTGCCACGATATTTCTCCTTCATGGTGACTTTCTCGAGCTCGTTGGTGATGTGGTTGGTGGCGCCGCTGTCAACATACCAGTTTGTGTCAACTCCATAGGAGCCATCGGCCGCAGCGGCAACTTTCTCTTCATCTTGCGAGGAGTCACCATCATCTTCTTCATAGCGGTACCAACAATCCTTCGCC
>NC_041380.1:7574413-7577540 GCF_002162155.2 Triticum dicoccoides
TAGTGGTTGTTGTTGCGTGTCATAAGTTATTTATTCATGGTAAGTGGGTGTGGCAACATAGGCCGATTTCAGAATGGTGGTGCTCTTCAAATACAAGATCTTGAGTTCCATAGTGGAAACTCTAGGTCGGGCCTTCATTGATTGTGCGTGGCAAATGGCGATGTTTCGACAGTGTTCCCCTTTTGGAGATATTGTCTTGAGATTGCTCAGAAGTCCTATTTGGGGTGAAAACTCGTGATCTAGCCTCTATTGGATAATGTTAGAACAATGATCACCCCCTTCTTAGAGGTGTCATTATTGGAGAACCTTTCTCATAGTTCGCATAGTTCCATTGCACGTGGTTGATGTTGATGGTCGCTGACCCATGCCATTGATCGCTTCAACATGAATTTTGTGGGTCCTGCCTTTTTTGAATAATTTGGCTGTGTGCGACCTTGATGCATTGATTAGCATACTGTAGAGGCTGCACGGGGAGGGAGGTTGCGGGCAAAAACTAGGAAATTTCTACCACCTTATACAGCTATCCTGAACAAGTGGTGGTTGGGCGCGGCAGACTCAAAGAGAGCCGAGAGAGTTATTTGGGGAGGGGCGCTTTCTAGTTTCAGGGCGCTAGTGAGGCCCTTCTGAAGCTAGTTGCTCGGCCCCAGTTGCCAACAAATGATTTGGGGCCAACAAGGAAGGCCCTAGTGATACTACGTCATCAATAGAGAACTTGCTCATGTACAATGGCCCTTCTACCATGACGAAATAGGGGTTTCTCCCCGCTTTGTATTACAAAGCAACCATCACCGATACGACCAACGATAGGTGCTACGACGGAAGCAGCACAAGCATGCCCAAAAGAAACAAAGAGAAAAAAAAACAAATGCCGACACCGGTGGATCAACAAAAGCGAAGAAGCTTCACGACCATCGTGCCCACCGAGAAACCTCCAGCAAGCTCCTATACTCCGAAGCGCCTGTACCAATCAACACCTTTAGGAAGGGATGCGACGATGACGACACTACTGCCAAGAGTTTCCCCCGGTACGCGGCGAGGAGAGAGGAAGGCTAGCCCCCAACGCCATCCAGGAAGGTCCAGCGGCACCCTCACGCACCACGGAGTCGGTGTCAGCTCGGCCGACAGAGATTTCTCTCGATCCCAGCCTTCACCTCGGGTGCTCCGGAGCACGCCACCACACAGACCACCACCCTGCGCCAAAACGATCTTGAAGCTTCCGCGTCGTCTCACCACGGCACCGCGAAAGGGGCCTGTTTATATAAGAAGAGGAGCCGGGACTAGGACTGCAGCACCGTCGGCATGCGGGAGAGCCCAACCTCCACCGTCAATGACGGTAACCGACTGGACGCGACAACGGGAGCATACCAAGCCCTGCCGGGACCTTAGATGCATGTAAAGCTCCCGCCGTCATGCTACAGAAGGCACATCGTCGGTGCCACCACCACCAGTACGAGCACCCCCTCCTCCGCGCCACGTGGAAGACGTCGAAGCCGCACCAATGGCCGGACCACTAGGACCCAAATGGGGCCCGCAGGGGCCAAATCTGGGCCGGGGACGAGCCATCGGCCACCTCACGCCAGCACGCCTCCCCGCCTCCAAGTGGCGGCACCACCACCTTGCCCGCCGCCGGCGACCGCCGCCGGATCATAGAGACACCGCCCAGCCAAGCAGCACCGCCGCCGTCTGCCCTAGGAAGGGGAGACATGCGCGCGTGGAGATGAGCTCCTGCTGCCGCCGACAACACCCGGGCCAGCCCTAGGGGGCACCAACCGGCGGCAGCGGGGGAGATCCAGCAGAAGGGGATGGTCGAGAGGGAGGGGAGGGAGTGTGCCGCCCCGGCCACCTCCCGGGGAGGCGTCGCAGGGGCGGGACCGAGAGGAGGAGAGTGGGACAGGACGGGCCGGGGCGCGCGCCTGGTGGCCGGCGGCGACGGGAGGGGGCTAGGGAGCCAGCAGGGGGGACCCTAGCGGTAGCGGGAGGGAGGGGGTGCGGGGGAAAAAGTCGGGAGCCTGATGGCCCTTCTACCATGGATGCCATCAGACACAACATGAAGTCTATCATTGATAGGCGCTGTGGCCCCTCCGTTTTACCAACCGACCTTGGTGTCACCCACAAACAAACAATTATGACACACGTGCATGCGAAAAATTTGCCAACTCCAGCCCAACAAGATAGGCAAACTAATATGTTTGTGCGTTGAAGCACCATTGTCCAGTGGGGCAGTTAGCCGCGCCGACATTTTCTAGCTACCTAGAATGTTTTACAGACGAGGTTTACACAATTTGAGTTTTAGTGGCGATCAGACAATAAGGGTGATGACCCATCAGGATGATCAATCGACAGTAGTATCGCCCTTGAAGCAACGTGGAATGATTTCTAAGAACAATGTATTTACATAGGTATGGACGGAAAATAGAACGAAAACAGACGGAGAGTTGAGTGATGTCATGTTTGTTTCTACTACATATTTAGCGGTTTCTTCCTTGCAAAAAAATATTATCAATTTATCAATTATGCAGGCTAGTTCAAGACCAGTCAGAAGTTATTATCAAATGGTTCTATTAATGTCAACTCCATCCATGAATCATGCAGGGCCATATCAAATTCAGATGGTTGCACACCCCCTGGCTTAGAAAAAAACTAATATATACGTATCATAGGCCGGCAAAAAGTAAACCACTATATGGAAGCAATTTAATATACTCGGTGGGAATCTCCGTACGTGACAACCACCGAAATATAATATTTGGACTTCATGTTGTCTAATAAGCAATGACCTTCACAAGGAATTGCGTCTATCCAAGGATAACAACTTAATTAGCATACTACTAAGATTCGAAGATATATACTATCTTGAAAGTCAGTTGTGCCATTAGTCAGATGTGTATACAGGATACAATACAGTTGGATTTATATGTATGTCAATATGTGTGCTCATCAACGGTTCACCTTGTTTTGAAGCAACCCAGTCATAGTATGACCAAGTGTTCAGATATATCCAGTATACACGTGTTTATGCGTTTTAGCTGTGATTTTCTGCCAACGAATTATTGCATTCACGACTGCTCTTATTGCTTGTGTTTAACCCATGCGATGTGTTTGCTGATGCAACTTCATCAAATATATG
>NC_041380.1:7579624-7583141 GCF_002162155.2 Triticum dicoccoides
AAGTTCAGATGTCTCTTTAATGTGGTTGAGTGCATTGGAGGTGGTGAGGACGAACCATAAAGAATGCGCCATTTATATTGGTTGTTGACACGTGGGTTGAGTTTGAATGTGAAGTAGGACTGGATGTTGCTATTATGGACGGCAATGGGGCCTGAAGCTGGTAAGACTAGTTACAGTGGAGATTAACTTACACTAGTTACAGACACGCTTTTATAGACTATGTTACTACCTTCATAGTGGGTAGTAAGGCTACTCATAGCGGGGAGTATCATATACTAGTAAAAGGCATATGATACTAGTGTATGATACTACCTCCATAGTGAATACTATCATAGAGTAGTAACACAAAGTAAGATATCTTTTAACATGATACAGTGTCTATCTATATTACTTTAACCCTCTCTCTCTTCTTTAATTGTCTGCCACATAAGTATGTTTGCTAGTCTCAAGTGCATGATACCAGTTATGTTACCCCCACTATGCCCAGTCAAACATATGTGTAGTGTCATGTAAAGCTTCATTCATTAGGTAATAGACTCAATTTGTCTTGGTATGTGTGATGCTACTCATAATGAGTAACTAGCTAAGTTACTCAATTTACCGCTCTCCTCATTAACTGATTTACTAAGCAATTTTGGTGAGGTGACATGGAATTAAATGAAGAAAGAGAGAGTTTAGTATCATATCGTGATACCGTATCATAATAAATGATATGCTAATATGTGTCATGCATGACAATAAATAAGATAATATCTAAGATACTAATACATAATATTATGCATTATAGAGGTAATATCATAGAATAGTATCATATGCATGATACAAACTTATGATACTACTCATTATGGACAGCCTTAGCCACGCAAATGTATGGGTCACTTTGCTATAAATTATCTTTCTGACGTCAAAGTGCACGCATTATTGCAGAGTTCACTTGCGTACAATTTAGGTCAAAAATTATTGGTGCACAAGGTATATACTATATGAAAGTCAACCACAGTTAATTAAGTGATACGAATAAGTACTAGCTAGGTTTTATTTTTTGCGAGGTGGGGTACTAGCTAGCTAGCTAGGGTCGTCCTTGTGTTGGCTCCCTATAAATAGCATCCTACTCCCTCATATGGACATGTACAGTTAAGCAGCTAGCTAGCTCATCTCCATCGCATCTGTTCTTGCTATATTCTCCACTAGAACCACCCAATTCATCAATGGCTTCATCTCTGAAGGTGGCCACCATCGTTGCTGTTTGCATCGTGCTCGTCCTCAACATGGGTCACCCGGCGGCAGCCACAGAATGCGAAGATTGTCTGGGCGCTTGTGTTGCAATTTGCATCGCCTACGCTGAAACGACGTGCAGCGGCATCTGCACCGTCATAACTCTTGCATGCCAGGAATGTAAGGACGCAGCCTTAATTGAGTGTGGTGCAACATGCTACGGCGGTTGTACCCTCTTCTGCTAAACCGGCCGATTGTGCCCTGTTGCTCGCTGTAAGCTACGTGCATGCTTGTGTTCGTTGTTGCTATTATAAGCCATATAAATAAGCGAACTAATGCCGTTGATGTGTGCATGTGGCAAAAGTTCCTTCGTTTTATTGTTCCCCCTCGTTTCAACCATCAGTAAATATACTTGTGTGCACGTTGTGTATGTTTTGTGCTTCTTCATACATATCATGTGTCCAACGTGTTGTCATACTCAAACAATAGGGATATATCCTTATCAAGAGAATGCAGTTCCAAAGTAGTATGTAGTTTCGCTTCCCTCACGGTAGGGTTTCTTCTTTCTCTCAGCGCCTCATAGTGGCTAAAGATTGCATCTAATTCCTTCACAACTTGGCTTCTTCCAGCATAAAACTCCGTCCTAAATTTTCTATGATTTTTCTTCTTCACCGAAAATACTAGTTTCCTTTGCTGCACTTGATCGTTCATGAATTATTCCAACTACTTTCATGCAAGACTAGTTTAAGACCATGAACGAATTAATGTTAAGTGGTAGCTTATTATATTGATGCCAACTCCAATATATGTAGAAGAGTTGACACCATGGGCCCGCAAAGTAAACCAATATATGGAATTAAGCATGCAGTTTAGGAATACTTAGTGTGAAGTTTCCGTGGTAGCAACCGAAATATTGCAAGCGCAATTTTCTAATGCTAAGGAATCATTACTTTGAACAAGTTTGTCGGTGCTAGTTGCATGTAGGCTAATACATAGTGGCATTCATGAGGAATTGTGCCAATCAATGGATAACTTCTTAGTAGTCGCATATTATTCCGTCCGTCTGAAAATATTTGTCGAAGAAATGAATAAAAATGAATGTATCTAGGAGTAAAATACGATAGATACATCCATTTCAACAACAATATTTCTGGACCGCTCATTGATATGGTCTAATCTAGCAAGAACTACTATTACAAGTACTTATTTTGCAGCTACGCACACCTGCTTCATCGAGCAGTTTTACATTCGCAGGGTGGCTAATAAAATGAGGGGTCCCGGTGTGCCCTAGTCGTAGTTGCCGACATGCACGGGTCGGCTGCTACGTACTTTCTTGCGTGTAAAGAGTGACCAATGACACAGATCGGTCCAGGACGTCGTCGCCATCTCCAGGAAACGGCCGTCCGCTATATCCTCCACCACCCATACGGCCGGAATATAAGGATCTTAGAATACCTATACAGCTGACAATACCCGACGCAGCCCGTATCCCGAAGGAGATGTTGCGTGTAAGGAATGATTGTATTCAACTATTTTAAGTTTTAATATCTGGGCGGGTTACAAAAACAACTTGAGCATAGCACTAGAAAACACTAGGGGGTGGCAAGTTTCATACAATCGGACAAAAAATTCCCATCATCACCTAGATACAATAAGCCTAAACGGTAGATAAATTCTTTAGCGAAGGCATCGGCGGACGGAGGGAGCGGTCGTCGTTGCTCGCCATGCCACTATCGTACAACAACAAGGAGGAGATGATCACGACCAGATGTCGGGCGGCACAGACCTGCTCCCTTACGAGTCAAGTGGCTTTTGCCCGGGCGGCCACCCTCTTGCAGCGGTGGCACCGGGCATTCGTCTCCGCCGAGGTATTTGACCGGAGGATGACGTCGCGGTGAACTCCTTTGGGTCGGCCGGGGTGGACCTACAGGACCCGCAGCCGATGCGGAAGGAACCGGCTATCTAGCAGGCCAACTACCTCACACAGCGAGCAGCTCGCACATCCGATTCGTACATCTTCCGCCGCGGGCTTGGCGGTGCGAGAACGAGCACCCATCGTCCGGAAGGAGCAGGGCCAATAGTGGTAGGGGAGGGCCTTTGAGGGTGACAGATCTAGACCGACGAGGACCTCGATAGGTCAGCGCGGTCGGCTGCATTGCCTCGCCGGGCTACTGGGGACATTGCAGAGCTCGAGCTCCTGCCCCTGTCCATCCGCGACGGGCAAAGCGCGATGCGAAGGGCGAGGTTCTCGTTGTCCCAATCCGACTGCAGCAAGCCATCCCAGTCGATGGGATCTGCCTCG
>NC_041380.1:7583589-7611035 GCF_002162155.2 Triticum dicoccoides
AGCCAGATTTGCTGCCACAGTCGCTGCGAGAACCAGCCACGATTGTCTGGAAAGGGGAAGCGACAGGGACGGGAGCGAACATGAGTGGAGTGGAAGGGGAGCGGAGAGGCCAAGAGTGAGCTATGTTTGCGCCGCGATGGGGATGGGGTGGTCCATCGTGTGCCGATCTGACGTGGCTGCCGCATCCGGTCCGCCCATATCCACCATAGATACAGGTTAGATTTGGAGCTATTGTTCAGCCCGGCTGCTTGGGCTAATTATGTGGGATCCGGTTGGGTGGCAATTTGCGGCTCGGACAGCGATCAGACTGTCCGCACAGACGTTTGTGGCGGTCTGAGGGCTCCCGTTGTACATGCTATAAGGGCCAGTTCTTTTGAGCCATGGCTTCTACATAAGCTGCGCTGGAAATAAGCCCTTGATAACTTGCAGTGAAAATAAGCCCATGAAATTAAGCCATCCAGTTCTTTTGTGTGAGCTTATGTTCCAAGTTCTCTGGTGAAAGTCTACAATACCCCTAAAATGTCCAAAAACTAGGTGCACATGAGCACTGCCCTTCCTGAAGATATGTCAACAGAAAACAGCTAATAGTCGATCTGGGCGGCGGCGGGGAGGTACAGGAGGCACCGGCTGGACGAACTGTGGAACATGAGGCAGCGGTCGGATTGAACAAGCTGCTGCCTGTTCGGCCTCAAGTCTAGCTGTGCTCGGCGGCCTCGTGCTCGGCGGTGTGCTGTAGGGTACGTCTAGCGGCGGCGACAGAACGAAGGAGCTGGCTGGGCTGGGCTTGGCTTGTGCCTCTCAGCAGAAAATAAGGTCGCATGGTATAGAAGCTAGGCTGGGCTTGTGCCTCTCAGCAGAAAAGCTCCCAAAATCCCATGCGAACTTATTTTTGGGATTTTATATGATAATAACTATGTATGATACTGCATCAATTAATCACAAAATAATTCATTTATTATTTTTAAATGCAAATATAACTATTTTGTGCCCAAGGGAGGTGGAGTCAGACCCTGGCCTCGGCATTCTAATCCGGTTCTGGCAGGCCCAACCATTTTAATATATTTATTTATTTATTCCATGACTAAGCCGTTTTAAATACTTGGTCAGCAATCTCTAACCAATGATAAGATCACAAGACAAGGCCTAGCGAACTACTATCTATTTTCGTAGTCAACCGTGCCGCTAGTCAAACTACTCCAATCCAGTTATATTGATGCGTGCTCATCACCAGTTCACCATGTTTTAAAGCAACCGAGTTATCTTTCTTTTTCGCGGAAAAGCTCCGTCTTTATATTAAAAGACTTCCAACATTCTGGAAAACATATTGTTGATGTGGTTAAGAAGCAATTAAACAATACTTAGTGGGCAATCTCCGTGACAGCAATCCAAATATTGCTACTAGTTTTCTAATGCAAAGGAGTTGTTGCTTTCAATAAGCTCGGTACTAGTTGCATTGTTGTCTAATAGTATTATGTGACGTTGGTAAGAAATTACGTCCAGCAAAGGATAACATCTTAATTAGCATTAAGAGCTAGAGCCTTGCCTATTTTTTCCTAGAAACCGGGACAACACTGCCGCGTACGTACGGATTGATTAAGTAGTAATTATTCTGTATTTTTTTCATTGATATATAGGTATGGATCAGTGTATATGTGGAGTGTACACAATCCCTTGATGGAACTAGGCCGTTTTAAGTACTTGGTCAGCAATATCAAACTAATGATAAGACCTCAAGACTGGGCATCCTCTACAACACTAAGCTCTCTAGTTTTAATGAGCCTACATTCAATTGAGGTATCCAATTAAAATTGGGTCATCCGATTTTAACCGAGCCAACAATTTCTCAAAGCTCCACGATTCTATTCTTCTATACTATACACTATGCTTTCTAATTTCTAAGGCCTCACAATTAATTGAGTTAATCAATTTAGAATTGGGTCATCCGATTTGGACTGGGTCAACAATTTCTCAAGCTCTCTCATCCAATTCTTTTTATTCACCATGTTCCAAAAATTTGAAGCTCTTTCATTCAATTGAGCTTTTCAATTTTGATTTGGTTTACGATTTTGACTGGGCCAATGATTATTCAAATCAATCAACAACAACCGGCCTATAAAAACATATCAATCCCCCGCACCCTCCCACCACCTAGAGAAAAGAAGCGTCGCCATGTGATATTGTAGCATCAATATATTGCATGCAATCACCGACGCAGAAATTTCCACAGATAAATATAAGTTGGTTAGCCAATAACACGGAATCACACCACAAAAGGCCGACCAAATCACAGCATTATAAATAAAAATAAAACGCACTCTATCATCTCCCCCACCCGTCAAACTGAATATTCCATGAGCTATAAAATATAGGGGGTATCCGTTTTTTAGAAAGACGAATTTCTTTAACTTTGACCAAGCTCAGAGCAAAAAATATCGACATAGTCATTGACTCCATAGTATCTGCTCCAGCTTCATCAACATAGTATCTGCTCAGAGCAAAAATTTCTTTAACTACTACTGATGAGGTGGTCTACTAGAAATATTCTATGGTCGTTGACTCCATAGTATCTGCTCCAGCTTCATCAACATAGTCATCATCGCTACTATCTGCTTCCGAGTCGGTGCCGTCGATGATGATGTAGTCTTCTGGGCTAATTTCCTGAGGTTATTCATCTTCATTTACTGGTGTAGGGTCTCCCATAAATATTCCAATCTTCTTGATCAGGTCGTCATTCTTCTCCACCAATACTTTAATTTCCTCTTCATAATCTTCACGTGTAGCCTTGAGTTCTTCCTCCAGTTCCTTGATTCTAGTCTTTGCCTTCTTCAGGTCTATCATGTCGGCGCACATCTGGTTCTCCTGTCGTCGAATGTGCTGGTTTAGCTCCTGGATAAAAGCTGCGATTGATCTATCCTTCCTGGTGCTGATCATCTCCCAGTGTTCATCTCGGCGCCCACAAATCTGGTAGATAGTATCTTTGAGATCCTTGCGGTAGACTTCTCCAATGCGTTCCATGGCGATGTGAGCTGCCATGCTCTTTCCTAGACTCCAAGTTGGTGCATCAAAAGAAAATTTTATGGGCTCAGTGACTGGCATGAACGTCCTTCCTAGAACTTGAACTTGAATCATCCAGCGCTCTTCTTCAGGTAAAGCGGCGTTGTAGTTTCCGGTGAAGCTTGGTACTCCTATGTTCAGGTATCTAGTGACTTCCTTCAAGTGGCGTCCAAAGGGTGTATCTTCATCCGGTTGCATGAACTTGTTCCTTATATCCGCCATCCTAAAGAATAGAAAAGATGAGAGGTCAGAAGAGAAGAGAGTGAATAGTGATCTAGGTCTTGTGCTTAGTGGTCGTGTCCTACAGTCAGCGTGTGCTCTGATACCATCTCTGTAGCGACCAGACCTCAAACAGTCTGATCTCTGTGCTCCGGTGTCATCCCTGGATCAGTAATGCTGACACCACACAGTACTCGGAGGATTTATAGCAGAGTAGCAATCACACACTTATTACATCGAGTGTCTCAAAAGAGAACTTATTACAATAAATATGGCTTAAGGCCATCTAATAACGATAACAGCGAAAGGCTTGGAAGATAAGTGTGTCCATCAACTCCAACGGCATCACTGAGTATAGAACCACGACCTAAAACTCCTTAATCGTCATCTGAAAAGTCTGCAACATTAACGTTGCAGCCCGAAACGGGTCAGCACATGGAATATGCTGGAAAGGTAACACATAGAGAGTAATGAAATGAAACAGCTATACTACATGCATATTTGACTGGTGGAAAGCTCTATGGTTACAGATTTACGTAAAGCCAATTTTTCCCTACTTCAAAGGAATAAATTTAGTTAACTATCATGGTGGTTGTTAAACATTGAGAATGGTTGACAGCATTCTCTATCCCAATTAAGCATCATCATTAAACATAACCCAACAAAATTAATTTAGAGTAACATGTTGAGAGTCACATGAAAATCCAAGTACTAGATACTCAAGATGTCCATAACCGGGGACGCGGCTAACCATGATTAATTTATTACACTCTGCAGAGGTTTGCGCACTTTTCCCCACAAGACTCGATCGCCTCCGTTTGGTTTTTCCCACTACATGGTGTTTGAGAAGACGGATGACCGAGACATAGTCTTTCAGAAGCGCTAGCACCTTACAATCGGGTAGACCGTACCACCTACATCCCCTACATATGTTAGTCTACCACTGTAAGAGTTCGCACGACTTAGTCAACTATGCTAGAGCCCATAATAGCTTGTGGCTGCACACGGAAGTTTCTAGTATGAATAGTCTCATGATCCCTTTGAGCCTGGGTGGCGGTCCAAAATAAAACAGGCAAGTCCTGGAATACCCAGGTGCCTCAATCCACCCAGATGTGTGTTTAAGTTGCCACCTTAGATAAACCATTAATTAACAATCTCACATCTGTCATGGATTTCACTCACCCAATCCACGTCTACTAGCATAGCATGGCATAATAAGCAAACGTAGAAGTAACTCCCAAAGGTTTGATAATAACAGGTAATAGGTACTACCTCATCTACTTTTCATCCCACAATTTAATTAGATCCTAATCATGCAATGTGTGAGGATTGATCTAATGCAATAAAACTGGGTAGTAGAAAAGGATTGATCTAACGATTCAAAGTAACAGGCGGCGCACTCCGGGTACTCTATCGCAGACAAACAAACAATCATACAATAAGTACTCATCTAATGCACAGGTAAAACTCAAATAAGAGATCTAACCAGAAGGTTCAACTTAAGAACTCCGGTTGGCAAAAAGAATCAAATCGAACCAAGCAACGAAAATCAAACGGCGAAAGAAAACAACTTCGTTCTACTAATCTGGATCAGGGCAAATTTTATAGTAACAAAAACTTGTTTAAGTTGGTTAAACGGATAGAGGATTTCGAGGCGAATCCCTGGGCGCTTGAATCGCCTGATTCCGATAAACGAGAAAAAAGTTAAACTAAAACGAAAATCGGATCAGGAATCGCGATCAGAAAAATCACGGATTTAATCCGAGAAAAAGAAAAACGACGAACGCCGATTTTTTTTCGATACGGAAATCGAGGCGCGACGAACCTCGGCGGCGAGATCCGGCGACGGCGGCAGCGGACGTCGGCGGCGGCGGCTTCTTAGGGCGGTGGCGGCTTAGGGCGCTTTAGGGTTTCCCCCGGGCCTGGGCCTCGGCTTATGAAGGCCTCTCGGTCGGTGTCCAGGTCGGACACGGCCCGTTAAGTCGGTTCGTTTTTTTAATTATTCCGTAATACTAAACGGACTCCAGAAATTTCGAAATAAATTTTCACGGGCTTCTAAAATCAAGCCGCACAAGGTGAACATTTATTTGGGCCCTAAATGCAATTTTGAAAAACGCACATTTTTCCTAAATTCAAATAAAACACCGAAAAACTCCGAAATAAAATATTATTTGATTTTATTATTAAATCCTCAGTATTATTTTGGGAAAGTCATTTTATTCCATCTCTCATATTTTTGTAATAGAAATAATTGATGATAAAATAAATAAAATCAAATGATCCTATTCTCAAAATTTGAGAAAATTCAAATATGAAAATAACGAAATCCCCAACTCTCTCCGTGGGTCATTGAGTTGCGTAGAATTTCTAGGATCAACCAAAATGCAAAATAAAATATGATATGCATGATGATCTAATGTATAACATTCCAAATTGAAAATTTGGGATGTTACACAAAGATTATGCCTGACGATTTGTTTCTGCCTTTAATAGATTGACACGTGCAATTAGTTGATTCTTGTAGATGGATTGAACTTTGAAACTAAGTGGATGGAGAAAATGACTTCCTTTCTCAAAAAAGAAGAAAAATGACTTCAGTTTAGCAATGCGTTATGGTCCAATTATGCTAGCCATGAGGATGGCGGAGTCTGAGATGGCTCAACACATGAGCCATGGAGAAGCTCCACTGTTAGAATATGTATAGGATAGAGATAGTTTTCATTCAAATTGTAATATGTCTTTATCTCCTTTTCTCCCTTCTCGCAATATCTCATGTACCGAACATCCTGAGATCAATCTCTCTTCGATCTTCTCTTGTACTCCAAGGCATTGCCAATATATATAAACATGCGGCCCGAGACCAAAGGGTTCAACGCTTCCAACCAAACTTACATGGTAATCAGAGCGTCTTCCTCTTAGATCGAAGATCACATCTAGCTACCTTCCCCGCGGCCGAGATCATGTCTTCCTCCGCAGCCCTATCGTCCACAATGAGCGCACTTTCCACCTCCACATCCTCCACCTTCGCATCATCATCCAGCAGCAGCTCCGTTCCTCTCGGATCGCCAGCGCAGGAGAAGCTATCAAGGGGAAATTTCCTTCTATGGAAGGCCGTCGTGCTCCCACAGATCAGAGGCGCACAGATGGAGCACCACCTTGACGGGAAGAGTCCGGAACCACCGGCCACCCTTACCATCACCAAAGATGGCAAAGACGAACATATCGCCAACCCCGCTCGAACCTTTTGGTACGCACAGCAGCAGCAACTCCAGGGGTATCTGATGGGATCTCTGTCCCGTGAGATCCTCGCCCAAGTCGCCACTCTTCAGATGCCGGTAGAAGTATGGAGCGCCATCAACGCCATGTTCGCCGCCCAGAGCCAAAGTCAGGCCATCAACACCCGCATCGAGCCTACAAACCTGAAGAAAGGTAACATGTCCATGGCTGAATATCTTGGTAAAATCAAAACTCTTACAAATGAGATCGCATGCTGCACCGGAGTCCCTCTTCCCGACCCTGAGATCGTCTCTAAGATCATGGCTGGCCTCGACCTGGACTACAACCCAGTCGTGTCCGCCTTGTCCGCTAGGGTTGAGCCAGTTTCGATTCAGGAGTTGTACAACCAGCTCTTGAGCTTCGACGCTCGTCTCGCGCTCCTTCACGGCACCAACATCAGACAGTCATCTGTCAACTCGGCGGCTCGCGGGCGCGATCGTGGACACGGTCACCAAGGACAGAGCCGCAACATCAATAGCGGCGGCCGTGGTCGCGACAACTACCAGGGCGAGGGCACTCGTTCTGGCGGTGGCAGCAACTCAGGAGGCGGCGGCTACAACAACAACGCAGGAGGTGGCGGCTTCAACAACAACAACAGTCGCCGCGCTTCCTCAAATCGCCGTCCTCGTTGCCAACTGTGCAAGAAGCCGGGCCATGAGGTCCTGGACTGCTGGCACAGATACGATGAAGACTTCGTCCCCGACGCTCGTCATGCTGCTGCAGCCATCCGTGAAGAAGGAGGAGGAGATGGCGTATGGTATGTGGACTCGGGTGCAACAGATCGTGTCACCAGCGAGTTAGAACAACTTGCCCTCAGAGAAAGATACCACGGCGGCGACCAGATTCACACCGCGACTAGTGGTGGAGGTATGGATATTTGTCACATTGGACAAGCGTACACTAATTCCCCTAATCTCAAACGTGATCTAGTCCTTAAGGATGTCCTTCATGTTCCACAAGCTGACAAAAATCTTGCCTCTGTCACGTTTAGCCACTGATAATAATGTCTTCTTTGAAACTCACCCTCGTTACTTTCTTATAAAGGACCGGGCAACGAGGGAACTTCTTCATCATGGTAGATGCATTGGAGGGCTCTACCCCATCACATCCAAAGCACTTAGTCGCAAGAGTCGTCAAGTTTATTCTGCTATCAAACCCTCTTTGGAAAGGTGGCATCAAAGATTAGGACACCCATCATCGATCATAGTTAAGCAAGTAGTCAATAAAGACGAACTTTCTTTGTCACATAGCCAAAATAGTGAGTCAGTTTGTGAAGCTTGTCAGTGTGCCAAGAGCCACCAACTTCCTTATCCCAAGTCAAATAGTATATCTCATGCTCCTTTAGAGCTTGTTTTCAGTGATGTATGGGGTCATGCAAGAGATTCTTTTGGAAAAAATAAATACTATGTTAGTTTTATTGACGACTATAGCAAGTTTACTTGGATTTATTTACATAAATATAAATCTGAGGTCTTCTCTATCTTCCTAGAATTTCATAAACTTGTTGAAAGGCACTTTAACAGGAAAATCCTTACAGTTCAGGGTGACTGGGGAGGGGAGTACGAAAAACTCAACTCCTTTTTCCATAGCATAGGCATTCAAAATCATGTTTCTTGCCCACATGCTCACTAACAGAACGGTTCTACCGAGCGCAAACACCGTCACATTGTTGAAGTTGGTCTCTCTCTTCTTGCTCATGCGTCTATGCCACTAAAATATTGGGATTAAGCGTTTCTTACAGCAACATATCTCATTGATCGTCTTCCAAGTAAAGTCATTGGCAACTCTACTCCGTTGGAATGTCTCTATCATAAAAAACCAGATTACAACTCTCTCAAAATCTTTGGGTGCGCTTGCTATCCAAATTTATGTCCATATAATCATCATAAGCTTGAATTCCGTTCCACCCAATATATTTTTCTAGGCTATAGTAATCTTCACAAGGGATACAAGTGCCTAGAAATTGCAACTGGACGTATATATATTTCTTGAGATGTAGTTTTTGATGAAACTCTTTTTCCGTTTGCCAAACTTCATCCCAATGCTGGCGCGCTTCTCCGTGCTGAAATAGCACTTCTTTCAGACCTTGACACAATCTCTGATCACGGGGGTGAATTAACTGAAGCTGACCATGTGAATAAATCCACAGAAAATTGCACTTCTGATGATGTTTGTACAGGTGCAGTTCATGATTTTATGTGCTCAGATACAGCCAACGCAGCCGTCGTTAGCCCCGAGGAGGATCCCGCCAGCAGCAGAAGATCTGACGCGCGATCCCAGGAAAATCCTGGCGACAGCGCAATCATTGGCGACGCCCGATCCGAGGAGGATCCCTTCCAGCGCGTGGACGCGGCCCGTGGCTCGGTGGCCGACAGCGACAGTGTGGAGCCCACCAGCCCAGGTGGGGGCGGGAGCGACTCCCCGCTCGCCACGAGTCTGCGGCCTGTGATCGTGGCCGACCAGCCGACCGCTGTTGGGCCCAGCCCATGGGCTCCGACGCGCACGGGCTGAGCGGGCGACACAGGGGCGACATGCGGCGTGCCTCGTCTGGCGGATCGACTGGCGCATCGATCCCGAGGCCGATTTTGCCTGAAGGAGATCCGGCGCGTGATCCCATGGCGTCTGAGCATGATCTGATGGCTGGATCTTCTGTGGCACAAATAATTCTACGGCGTCACACGAGGTCTCAGTCAGGTATTACTAAGGAAAAAGAATACAAAGATGGTACCATCAGGTATGATAAAAAAACGTGCTTTCCTTACTACTCCTGGTGAACCAGTTAGCCTAGTTGATGCTCTTGCTCACAAACATTGGAAAGAAGCCATGGATAGTGAGTATAATGCACTTATGAAAAACAAAACATGGCACCTAGTACCATCAAAAAGTGGAATGAATATCATTGATTGTAAATGGGTGTACAAGATAAAAAGAAAATCTCATGGAAGTATAGACAGGTACAAGGCTAGAATAGTTGCTAAGGGTTTTAAGCAGAGATTTAGCATTGATTATGAGGATACCTTTAGCCCAGTTGTTAAATCAGCTACTATTCGACTTGTTCTGTCTATTGCTGTTTCCAGAGGTTGGAGCTTAAGACAGCTAGATGTTCAGAACACATTCCTTCATGGTGTTCTTGAGGAAGAGGTGTTTATGCGGCAGCCACCAGGTTATGAAAACAAGAGCACACCACATTATGTTTGCAAATTGGATAAAGCATTATATGGTTTAAAATAGGCCCCAAGAGCTTGGTATTCACGATTGAGCATGCAACTACAGCAACTTGGGTTTGTACCATCCAAAGCAGACACGCCCTTGTTCTTTTATAGTAAAGGAAATGTCACTATTTTTGTGCTAGTTTATGTTGATGATATTATAGTTGCTAGTTCAAGTTCAAGTGCCACTACTTGTTTGCTTAAGGATCTTAAGTTGGAGTTTGCTCTCAAGGATTTGGGAGATCTTCACTATTTTCTTGGTACAGAGGTTAAACAAATAAGAGATGGTATACTTTTGACACGGGAAAAATACACAGCTGATATACTCAGAAGAGTAGGTTTGGAAAAATGTAAACCCGTGAATACAACTATCTCAACTTCTGAAAAACTTTCTGTTGAAAGTGGAGAGGCACTTGGATTAGAGGATGCAACAAATTACTGAAGTGTTGTGGGTGCATTACAATACTTAACACTGACACGGCCTGACATTTCCTATGCTGTCAACAAGGTATGCCAATATTTACATGCTCCTAGCACTACTCATTGGACTGCAGTCAAGAGAATCTTGAGGTACCTTAAGTTCTCAGAGGGACTTGGACTCCAAATTACCAAGTCTTCTTATATGCTTGTTACTGCCTATTCTGATGCAGACTGGGCAGGATGTATTGATGATAGAAGGTCTACTGGTGGATTTGCTGTTTTTCTGGGATCCAATCTTGTATCATGGAGTGCAAGAAAGCAGGCTACAGTTTCTAGATCGAGCACAGAGGCTGAATACAAAGCTTTGGCGAATGCTACAGCTGAAGTAATGTGGATACAAACACTACTTTATGAGCTTGGAATTAAGACTCCAAAAGCTGCCAGACTATGGTGTGATAATATTGGTGCAACTTATTTGTCAGCTAACCCTGTTTTTCATGCACGCACAAAGCATATTGAAGTTGATTTCCACTTTGTCAGAGAAAGAGTAGCTAGAAAGCTTCTCGACATTCAGTTTATTCCTACTGGAGATCAACTTGCTGATGGCTTCACAAAGCCTCTTACTATGAGGAGGTTGGATGAGTTCAAGTACAATCTCAACCTTGGTTGAAGCTCATGAGGTTTAGATTGAGGGGGAGTGTTAGAATATGTATAGGATAGAGATAGTTTTCATTCAAATTGTAATCTGTCTCTATCTCCTTTTCTCCCTTCGCGCATTATCTCATGTACCGAACTTCCTGAGATCAATCTCTCTTCGATCTTCTCTTGTACTCCAAGGCATTGCCAATATATATAAACATGCGGCCCGAGACCAAAGGGTTCAACGCTTCCAACCAAACTTACACACTGTTCTATACATGTGACATATTTCAAGAATATTGTGGTTTGATCTACATGTTTCATTAGGTAGCAGTCGCTTGCTTCTTTATTTTAGGTTCAGGTTGAGCCAATATTGGTTGATCTTGCTTCTTATTTAACTGAAATTATTTCCATTTGCAATTGCAGATTCCAGTATGACTTTTGTGCCCTTTACCTACATAGCTTTTGTGGACTTTGAAGCCATTTTGCTATTCAATTGCCAAATTACGTGCAGTCGTCGAAACAATTGCAGCATGCTCAAGGTTTCATGGTGAAGCAAATGTGATTCCTGGTTCTCCTATCATTTTATTTTTACTGGAAACTGCGGGGATGATAGTTCCTAATTTGAGCTGATGCATCTTCCAATCCCAAAAGAGCTCTTTTTGTGGAACTCATTAACCTTGCATCTTAAACCATCTTATTTTCTGATTTGTTAAAATCTGCACCTTTATTGTCTCATTGACTCATTATGGGCGAATCAAGAATGAGGTGACATAGTTTATAGTGCAGTGCGATGTACAAGCCAAGCAGATGCTCGATGCTCTTGTGCTCCAATCTAGAATGAGATTATCATAAGAAACTATTGATGGCGATGCACTGATGTCAAGAAATGGGTCATGTTTGTACTCTGAAGCATATCATACCCCTGCAGAGCTACAACATGTGAGAATAATGTCAAATTTTTACAGATTCAGAAAAAAAGCTACAGTACGGGGGTGGGTCATCTATAGGTTTGTCATACCCAGCAGAGCTACAACGTGTGAGAGTAATGCAATTTTTTTTTGTTAGCTTCCTGTAATCTCTGTTTTCACGATGATTAGTTTTGTTTTCTGTTAATAATGCATGGCCGCATGTGGCGCGTGCAAGTAGCTAGGACGGGCGTGCTGCACTCTGCACACGATCCCGCGTTTTACCCGTTCTCCCGATCCGCAAAAGCTGTGAGACGAGGCCGTGGGATGGCGCGGCAGAATCGGATCATAGCCGGCGGATCAGGAGGTAACTAGCTAGTAGTCAACTGCTGTAACAAGAGATATAGCAGAGAGTAATAACAGAAAACGTTGTAGCTTTTCAGTGCGGCACAAAACCATCGTCTTCTTTCTCTGTCTCTCTCTGAACTTCTTTAGATTTGCGGCTACTATAGAAATTTCGGCAACGACAGTTGGTATCAGAGCCGCAGGTGTTTGATCTTGCGCCTGGTTGATCGAGTGGTGTTTTGATCCACTGCGGTCATGTCGGACTCAGAAAAGGAGGAGGAGGAGAAGAGCAAGACACCGTCGTCCCAAGGCGCCGCTCGCGCGCCTCACCGGCAGCGGCAGCGGCGAGCTCTGTGTGGTGGAGCGCGTCGTGCCCGAGTAGACGGGGACGTTGATGATGCTGACGCGCACCAACTACCAGGAGTGGGCGCTGGTGATGCAGGTCAAGCTGCAGGTCGCCCGCGTCTGGTCTGCGGTGACCGACGACGCCGCCGACGAGAACCATGACCGGCGCGCGCTACAGAACCTTCTCACCGGCATCCCGCCGGAGATGTTGCGCGTACTGGCCGCCAAGGACACGGCGAAGAAGGCATGGGAGAAAATCAAGACCATGTGCATGGGCAGCGAGTGCGCCTGCAAGGCCAAGGCCCAAGTGCGTCGGCGGGAGTTCGAAGATCTCAGGTTCAAGGACGGCGAGTCCGTCGAGGATTTCGGGCTGCGGCTTTCGGCCCTAGTCGCCGATCTGGAGCTGTACGGCGACCCGGTCTCCGAGCACAAGGCGGTCCAGAAATTCCTTCGCATGGTGCCGCGGCGGTACCGCCCGATGGCCATGGCAATCGAGTCCCTGATCGATCTGAAAACTATGACCATCGAGGAGCTCGTCGGCCGCCTCTCCGCCTGCGAGGACCCCTACGACCTCGACGATGGAGCGCAGAACGCCGGGCGCCTCTTGCTCACTCATGAGGAGTGGCTGGCCCGCGAGAAGGCGGGCGGTGGCGGCAGCAACACCGGCAAGAGCAAGGCGACCGGCAAGGCCAAGGCCCAGGGCGCTAGCAAGAGTGCGCCGGGGAACGCCGGGTCAGGCAGCTCTGGTGGATCCGGCGGCAAGAGAAAGAAAGGAAAGTGCCACCACTGTGGCATCCCAGGGCAGTGGAAGAAAGAGTGCAGGACTTAGCTGCGGGAACAGGAGCAAGCGGGCAAGCAAGAACATGCCAATTTAGTCCGCGCCGGTGACGAACATGACCAGGGCCTGTTCATGGCCATGGTCACCGGCATCAGCACCGCCCACGTCGTCGCGCCGCAGGCCGTCTGCCTCAACGAGGAGAAGCTCGTCCCAGTGCCGTTGCCGGAGGGCGTGTGGTACTTCGACACAGGGGCGAGCAGCCACATGACCGGCGAGCGGCACGTGTTCGCGACGCTGGACGAGACCGTGCATGGCACTGTCAAGTTAAGTTCGGGGACAGATCGACCGTGGCGATACGCGGACGTGGCTCCGTCGTGTTCCGCGGCCAGAGTGGAGACTAGCGGGCACTCACTGGGGTGTTCTACATCCCAAGCCTGCGGAGTAACATAGTCTCCGTGGGTCAGCTCGATGAGGGCGAGTGCATGGTCAACATCAAGGACGGCATCATGACGATCCAAGATCCAGCGCGGCGTGTCCTAGCCCGCGCCAAGCTCACGGCGACGCGCCTGTACACCGGCGTACTCACGATTGACACGCCCACTTGTTTGCTCTCGAAAAGCGACGACGTGACCTGGCGCTGGCATGCGCGCCTGGGTCATCTACACTTCCGGGCACTGCGCGCCATGTCCACAAAGGGCATGGTCAAGGGCATGCCGGAGATCGACCGCGTGGTGGAATACTGCGACGGTTGCGTACTTGGGAAACAACACAAATCGCCATTCCCGCGGGCCACAGAATATCGAGCGGAGAAAGGGATGGAACTCGTCCACACCGACCTGTGCGGCCCGATATCGCCGGCGACGCCGAGAGGTAACAAGTACTTCATCCTCGTCGTCGATGATCATAGCCGCTATATGTGGGCAGAGCTTCTGAAGTCGAAAGACGAGGCGCTCGAGCGTTTCAAAAGGATCAAGGCCATGGCCGAGGCGGAGGGCCAATGCAAACTGCGCGCGTTCCGCTCGGACCGGGGCGGCGAGTTCGTGGAGTTCTGCATCGACCACGGTGTCAAGCACTACACGACGGCCCCATACACGGCCCAGCAAAACGGGGTTGTCGAGCGCCGCAATCAAACCGTCGTCGAGATGGCGCGGTGCATGCTGAAAAGCATGGCCATGCCGGCGCTCTTCTAGGCGGAGGCGGTGAGGACGGCTGTGTACATCCTCAACAGGACGCCGACGAGGAGTCTCACCGGAGTGACGCCATACGAGGCGTGGCGCGGACGACCGCCCACTGTGCAGCACATGCGTACATTTGGCTGCACGGTGCATGTCAAAAGAATCGGCCCCGACGTCACTAAACTCTCTGATCGGTCAACGCCCATGGTGTTCGTTGGCTACGAGGAAGGTACGAAAGGGTACAGGGTGTATGATCCCAGTACTAACAAGGTGCAGGTGACGCGCGATGTGCTGTTTGAGGAAAGCAGGGCTTGGAACTGGGAGGCACACAGCGCTCCGAGCATGGTCACCGCACCACACACGTTCACCGTCGGGTACATCACCGAGCACGGCACCACGGAGGTTGACACGGGCGAGGCGTTCGCCTGTACGCCGCGCTCCGTGACGGCCACGGCGCCCGTGATGCCAACGCCATGCACTCCAGGCGCGCATGACGCCGGACCCTCCACTCCAGCAGCACACTCAGCTTCGCCGGCCTTGGACACACCCGTGGAGACTCGAGACTCAAAGTGGGCCACGCCGCTCACGCACGATGACGGATGCGACGTGGAGAGTGGACAGCCACGCCGGTACCGGCGCATTTCCGGGGTGATGGCTGAAACAGAGGATGAGGCCGTCTACGATCAGTTCGACAGCTGCTTGCTCGTGCGCTGTCTGTTCAGCGCCAAGGAGCCGCGAGACGTGGATGAGGCCCTCACGGACAAGGCATGGAAGGGCGCCATGGACAGCGAGATGTAGTCCATAATCGACAACAAGACCTGGGAACTTGTCTCGCTGCCTGCCGGACACAAGGCGATCGGCCTCAAGTGGGTGTACCGGGTCAAGCGCGATCCAACGGGCAACATCGTCAAGCACAAAGCCCGCCTTGTCGCCAAGGGATATGTACAACGTCAGGGGGTGGACTTTGAGGAAGTTTTTGCTCCTGTGGCGCGGATTGAAACTGTCAGACTGCTGCTCGCGCTCGCCGCACACTCTGGTTGGGAAGTTCATCACATGGACGTAACATCGGCGTTCCTGAACGGTGAGCTAAGTGAAGAGGTTTATGTGGCACAACCGCCGGGATACGTCATCGCTGGCAAGGAGCAGAGTGTGTTGAAGCTGCGGAAGGCACCGTATGGCTTACGACAGGCTCCACGAGCATGGTATGCAAAGCTTGATGATTCCATGGCGACATGCAGTGTATCGCCGTGGTGACAAGCAATCCTTCTTGCTGGTGGGTGTCTATGTAGACGACCTTGTCATCACAGGAACAAGTCTGATGGAGATCGAGGAATTCAAGCGACAGATGTGCCAGTTATTTCAGATGAGCGATCTTGGCCGCCTCAGTTACTATTTGGGCATAGAAGTGGAACAAGGAGATGGGGTGATCACACTCAAACAGCAGAGCTATGCCGGAAAGATCCTGGAAGTGGCTGGTATGAGTGATTGCAACAGCTGCACCACTCCCATGGAGTGCAGACTGAAGCTGGTCAAGGAAGACGGGGGCAAACCTGTGGATGCAACACTGTATCGCAGAGTTATCGGCAGTCTCCGTTACCTGGTAAACACCCGTCCCAACATAGCTCATGTTGTTGGGGTCGTCAGTCGCTTCATGGAGAAACCAAGTACTCATCATTGGGCAGCCGTCAAGCAAATTCTGCGTTACATAAAGGGCACAATGAGCTATAGCTGCAGCTACAGAGCAGGAAACAGCAGTGCACACTTGCTTGGGTTCAGTCATTCTGATCATGGGGGAGATGTTGGAGATCGGAAGAGCACATCAGGTCAAGTCTTCTTCCTCGGTAAGAACCTGATCACATGGAGCTCCGAGAAACAAAGAATTGTTGCTCTCTCGTCTTGTGAAGCAGAATATGTGGCAGCATGCACAGCAACATGTCAGGGTGTGTGGCTCAACAGTCTGCTCGCAGACATGAAGGGAGTGACACCGGAGAGCTTCAAACTGATGGTGGACAATAAATCAGCGATTGAGCTAAGCAAAAACCCTGTTCACCATGACCGCAGCAAACACATTGACATCAAGTTTCACTATGTCCGTGACTGCATGGAAGCCGGAAAAGTGCAAATTGATCATGTGGGCACCAAGGACCAACTAGCTGATCTTCTGACGAAGGCGTTGGGCAGGGTGCAGTTCATCGAGCTATGGCAGCGTTTGGGAGTAGCTAGGATTGGGAATGGACAAAGAGATTAAGGGGGTGAAATGTTAGCTTCCTGTAATCTCTGTTGTCACGATGATTAGTTTTGTTTTCTATTAATAATGTATGGCCGCATGTGGCGCATGCAAGTAGCTAGGACGGGCGTGCTGCACTCTGCACATGATCCCGCGTTTTACCTGTTCTCCCGATCCGCAAAAGCTGTGAGACGAGGCTGTGGGATGACACGGCAGAATCGGATCATAGCCGGCGGATCGGGAGGTAGCTAGCTAGTAGTCAACTGCTGTAACAAGAGATATAGCAGAGAGTAATAACAGAAAACGTTGCAGCTTTTTAGTGCGGCACAAAACCACTGTCTTCTTTCTCTGTCTCTCTCTGAACTTCTTCATATTTGCGGCTACTGTAGCAATTCCGGCAATGACATTTTTGACAGATTCAGAAGACGAGGTACAGTACGAGGGCGGGATCATCTACAGGTTTGTCATACCCAGCATAGCTACAACGTGTGAGAGTAATTCTAATTTTTTTGACAGATTCAGAAGAAGAGGTACAGTACGGGGGTGGGATCATCTACAGGTTTGGAAAGAGTGAAATCAATTACTTTTTTGTCAACATACATGTTTTCAACTAATTTTCCGTTAACCTCGTGGATGGACAATGCCGTGACACCCACAGGCCAGCTTGCGAAGGCACCTTTCTGGACACCTTGCATGGACGGCGGCGGGACTCGAATGAACGTTTCTGTCAATCATCAGGGTCCACGACGAGGCATATCGTTCCATCCGTCCTCCTTCATGTTCATACTTACATTCTGTTTTGTTTTTATGTACGTCACACTAATTGTGTAACCTATGTTACGGTCAAGTGGTATCTTAGTTCTCAAAATTTGGAGCTGCTCCAAATAAACCTGACGTAAAAACAGAAATACAATACATATTTAGGAATTAGATTGAAGTGCATACCCATTGTAGATGAAGAATCCCTCAATATTTATATCTGAATATTTTACTTGTTCCAAGCGGTTAAGCTGCGAAAAATGGAATTGCTTGTCTCAACAGGAAGTGGAACCAAGGGCAGTTCCACCTAGGCTGAGGCAGTATGGTTTCCTCCTCTACATGTGCATGGTCTGTGCGACTTGCGGTAAACGTCTTAGCCTTCCTGGCCGACGTGTTGCGTGTTATATAAAGGGGTTGCGAGCCCATAAACGCACACAGGTTGTTGAGATAGATTACATCTTGTGAAGGAAGAAAACTAGAGATAAGAGGAGATAGAGATACAAAAGATTTTCAGCTAACTAACTACTCCTCCGGCTATGTAGATTCTCCTTTCATGTACACGCCTTGTGCACGCCTGCATCAACTGGGCTGAATCATCACGTTTGACACCCTCCCTTAATCATAACTTCATCAAGTTGAGATTATGTTTGAAGTCTTCAAACCTTCTTGTGGGTACAGCCTTGGTGAAACCATCAGCAACCTGGTCTTTAGAGTGAATAAACCGAATGTCCAAGAGTCTATTCGTAACTCTTTCTCGAACAAAGTGAAAATCTATTTCAATGTGTTTAGTTCTGGCATGAAAGACTGGATTTGCTGATAAATAGGTAGCACCTAGATTGTCACACCATAAACATGGAGCTCTAGTGCTTCTCATACCTAGTTCCTTTAAGATTGAATGCACCCATATGATCTCTGCGGTTGCATTGGCCAACGCTTTGTATTCTGCTTCTGTACTAGACCTTGAAACTGTAGCTTGCTTCCTTGCACTCCAAGATATTAAGTTACGTCTAAAGAACACTGCAAAGCCACCAGTTGAGCGTCTGTCATCTAGACATCCAGCCCAGTCTGAGTCAGAGAAGGCACTGATAAGTGTAGATGATGACTTGCTGAAATTTAGACCAATGCTTAATGTATTTTTCACATATCTTACTATACGTTTGCAGCAGTCATGTGAACAGTGGTAGGTGCATGAAGAAACTGGCATACTTTGTTGACAGCAAAGGAAATGTCTGGTCTGGTCAATGTTAAGTACTGAAGTGCACCTACAAGACTTCTGTATTTTGTACCATTTTCTGGACTTAGAAGCTCTCCTTCAGTAAGAGACAATTTTTCAGTACTGGATAAAGGAGTAGGTGCAGGCTTACAGCTTTGTAAACCAGCCTTTTTTACTAAGTCTGTTGCATACTTTTCTTGAGAGAGATGAAGACCATCCTTGTGTTGCTTGACCTCAATACCAAGAAAATAATGTAGATCACCTAGATCTTTGAGAGCAAATTCTGCACTTAAGTCCTTCAACAGTGTTGTTATTGCTTCATCAGATGAACTTGTCACAATTATACCATCAACATATATAAGAACAAATATTGATATACTTGACTTGTTATAGATAAATAAAGAGGTGTCAGACTTTGAGGGAACAAATCCAAGTGCTTGCATTTTTTTACTGAGACGGGAATACCATGCTCTTGGGGCCTGTTTCAATCCATACAATGCCTTGTCAAGCTTGCACACATGAAGTGGTGCATGTGCATTTACAAACCCAGGTGGTTGTTTCATGTAAACCTCTTCTTCCACAACACCATGGAGGAACGCGTTCTGAACATCTAGCTGACGTAAACTCCATCCCCTGGACACGACAATAGATAAAACAAGTCGAATAGTAGCAGCTTTCACAACTGGACTAAACGTGTCCTCATAGTCAATACCATACCGTTGTTTAAAGCCCTTTGGAACGAGTCTAGCTTTATAACGATCAATGGTTCCATCAGCTTTCCTTTTTATCCTAAAGACCCACTTACAGTCAATAAGATTATTACCTCGTTGTGAAGGAACCAAATGCCATGTTCTGTTTTTCTTAAGTGCCATGATTTCATCATTCATTGCTTTTCTCCAACGTGCATCTCCCAAAGCATCTTCAAGAGTATTGGGTTCTCCTGGTTCACCTGTTGAACATACTAATCCATATTTTGTAACATGCTTATAGTTAATAGGTTTAATTACCCCTTGTTGAAGTCGTGTTCGGCGCGGATTGGCAACAGGAGCCTCTGCAGAATACTCCGGCACAAAGGATCCAGGGTCTGGATCAGGCCGATCCTGTCCCGATCCCGATGAAGATCCGTGCAGGGCTCCAGGATCCACAGCGTGAGCAGTCGACGCCGAGGCAGGATTTTCTGTGGCCGTGGCGCGCGGTGCAAGCGATGATTTGGCCACAGAGGATCTGGGCCGGGGCGTATCATCATGGCCCAATGATTGGCGCCTGGACCCCGCGCCAACAGGATCTGTCCCCGCATCCGCCGAGCCAGTCGTGACGCGCCGCTTGTAGATGCGTAGTTGGCCATTTTGCTGGGCCCGGCCCAGACCAGAGGCGGCCTGCCACCTGTCGGGCGATGGTTCGGGCGCGCAAGAGGAGGTGGTGTGGCCCGCTGGGCTCTGCCGCGTGGCTGACGCGGGCTCGCCTGCACCCCCACCTGTTTCGTCTGTCGGGACTGGCGCGGCAGATTCGCTGCCAGGCGCGGATCCCGGGGAAGATCGACTGCGCGGCTGCAGCGCTTCTTCCGATCCCGAGGAGGATCTGTCCCCTGGACTGGGAGACATGAAATAAGGACCTGTTGGTCCATTTTCTTCACCATTTGCTGTAGTTTTTGCATCACTGTTTTCTGCATCATCACAGAGCTCATGAAGATCATTAGTAGGGTTAGTCATATGATCATCACAATTTGTAATACCCCCTTGATCATAGGCAGAAAGATGAGAGGGAAGTAGCAAAAGTTCTTTGCGGAGGAGTGCGCCGGCATTGGGGTGGAGGTCCGCAAAGGGAAATTTGGTCTCATCAAAGACAACATCGCGAGAGATGTAAACTCGACCCGTGGAGATGTCGAGACACTTGACACCTTTGTGTTGGGCACTATAACCAAGAAAAGCACACTGTTTTGATCTAAACATAAACTTGCGTTTGTTGTAAGGCCGAAGATTGGGCCAACAAGCACAGCCAAAGACACGGAGAGAGGTGTAATCTGGTTTTGTGTGGAGGAGACGTTCCATAGGTGTTTCATTGTTGATAACACAACTAGGTAACATGTTGATAATGTGAACAGCTGTCAGAAAAGCCTCATCCCAGTTCTTGAGGGGCATGGATGCTCCAGCTAGGAGGGCCAAGTCAACCTTGACAATGTGCCTATGCTTGCGTTCGGCCGACCCATTTTTTGGTGAGCGTGGGGGCATGATACATGGTGAGATATGCCTATGCTTTGGAAGAAGGAATTTAGTTTTTCGTATTCCCCTCCCCAATCAGGCTGGACAGCAAGAATCTTACTGTCAAACTTTCTTTCAACAAGTGTTTGAAAGTTGTGAAAAACTTGGAACACATCTGATCTTCTCTTGAGGAGATAGATCCATGAAAAATTGCTAAAGTCATCGATGAAACTCACATAATACGTGTGTCTACCAACAGAGGAGGGGGCAGGCCCCCACACATCAGAAAAGATCAATTGCAACGGTTTGGTGGAGACACTAGTAGATATAGCGTACGGTAATTGATAACTTTTAGCACACTGACATGAATTACAAATAGTTTCAATGTTTCGCTCACCAACAAACGGGAGCTTATTTTTCCTAAGTAATTTTTCAACCAAAGAGAAAGAGGCATGTCCTAGACGATCGTGCCATCGTGTGGACGGAAGCTTGATAGCACCACAAGCTTGTTTATTGAATCTTCTAAACTCCGGAATCAACGGGTAGAGCCCTCGAACACATCTACCTCGATAGAGAATTTTCCTCGTTGCCTGATCCTTGATCAATAAGAAATAGGGATGAAACTCGAGAAAAACATGATTGTCAATGGCAATTCTATGAACGGAGAGAAGATTTTTATGACCACTAGGAACATGCAAGATTCTTTTGAGATGAATTTTACGACTAGGGGTATTAAAAATTGAATGGCCAATGTGACGTATGCCCATACCTTCACCAGTGGCCGTGTGAATTTGATCCTTGCCACGATATTTCTCCTTCATGGTGACTTTCTCGAGCTCGTTGGTGATGTGGTTGGTGGCGCCGCTGTCAACATACCAGTTTGTGTCAACTCCATAGGAGCCATCGGCCGCAGCGGCAACTTTCTCTTCATCTTGCGAGGAGTCACCATCATCTTCTTCATAGCGGTACCAACAATCCTTCGCCATATGTCCTGGCTTGCCACAGAATTGACAGCGGGGCAAGTCCGGGCGGGATCTGTTGGAACCACCACTGCCACCACCGTGACGCCCTTTGGAGTTTCCCGAGCGGCCGCCGCCGCGCGAGTTGTGGGAGTAGCCGCCACCACCGGAGCTGAACCTCCCTTTGCCACGGGGAGATGAGCGTGAGCGAGAGCCACCGCCGCGGCCTCTGTATGCAGAGTTGGCTGACGACTTGAAGCCACCACCGGAGCCTTGGTACTGCGCCATGCGTTGATCAAAGTTACTGAGCATAGCAAAGAGTTCATCAAGGGTTACCGGGGTGACGCGTGCATCCAGTGCAGAGACAAGCGGCTGGTAGTCTTGGTCCAGCCCGTGGATGATGTAGGACATGAGCTCATCGTCCTGGATGGGTTTGCCCGCTGCGGCGAGCTCATCGGCGAGGCCCCTCATGGCGGGAAGTAGGTGGCCACCGATTGGTTGCCCTTCTGGGCGTTGATCAGCGCTGTACGGATGTTGTTGACGCGGCTGCGTGACTGCGACGAGAACATGCTCGCCAGCGCCACCCAGAGTTCCCTCGCCGTGGTGATCGGGGTCACCGTGACGAGTACCTCTTTTGAGAGGTTTTGCAGCAGGTATCCTAGGACCTGCTGGTCCTCCCTCACCCAAATTGGATGAAGAGGATTTGGCCCCTCGGTTTCCTTCCCAGCAGCATCTTTGGTGATGTGGGTTTTGGCCGGCTCGGTGGACGTGCCGTCGACGTAGTGGAAGACGCCGGCGCCCCGCAGTTGCGGCGTGATCTGTGTCCGCCATAGGATGTAGTTGGTGCGGGAGAGTTTCTCCGTTACTCCACCGCTGAGCGACGACTGGGAGGAGGAGGAGGTGGAGGAAGACATGGCTGCGCACGGAGATGGGATAGCTAGGGTTTAGTGGAAGAAGATTGCTCTGTATACCATGTGCGACTTGCGGTAAACGTCTTAGCCTTCCTGGCCGACGTGTTGCGTGTTATATAGAGGGGTTGCGAGCCCATAAACGCGTACAGGTTGTTGAGATAGATTACATCTTGTGAAGGAAGAAAACTAGAGATAAGAGAAGATAGAGATACAAAAGATTTTCAGCTAACTAACTACTCCTCCGGCTATGTAGATTCTCCTTCATGTACCCGCCTTGTGCACGCCTGCATCAACTGGGCTGAATCATCACGTTTGACATGGTCTACGCTTGATTTTGACTTATGATCTTCAATAACGGGGACCAGATAACTCTGCGTTATCTGCCAAGCGGTGAAAATTCATTAATGTAAAAGAACACCAGGTCTTTTCCCCCATAAACTCACTTTGTTATGTCCAGATGCAGAAATCATTCTACTGTTATAATCTTCAAAATTTGTAGCGTATTGGATTTTGAGTTGTGTGTGCAGTTTTAATTTCCCCCATTGAACTTAGCTATTATCTCAAGTGAAGTACATGATATAATATGTGTTGACATGATGGGATTCACCTAATTGATTTGCTTAATTTCCTTGGTGTTTATAAATCTTATGGCACCTTCTTGCTATTACTATACATGGTTACATAAAAATCATGCTTAGGCTACTAATTCTAAATGTATATAGCTTGCTTGCATGGGTAGATTTCCCACCTATTTTAGCATGTTGTGTTTCTACTTTTGTTTATCTAGGATGCAAACCTTTGAAAGAGAGAATTGATATTGAGTGGCTGCCCATTTTTTTCACCATCCTTCTAACAATAACTAGCATTTTTTGATGGGATAGTTTATGATCTCCAATCCTTATTGTTTATAGACTTGGTTCAGTTTGACTTTATTTCTTAGAAGTTATCTGCATCAGTTCATGTATAAAAATAGTTTTCCTGTCGCATTATTCGGCATTGACAGCGTCACATGTAAGAACAACCAGTTATACCTTTTGGTTACTTGTGCATGGAAAGAAGTCAATGAATGCAAAGTTATTCCCCTAATTTCTCAGCTATGGTCATGATTTACTTGATTGCTCATAGCATCCACATGTCTTACTGCCCATTCTGTTCCTCACAAACATTCTTTTTTAAGAAATCCAGATTCTTTGTTTCAGTGATAGTTAAGTGATTTGTCAATTTGTAGGCCGAACTTGTTGATGTGCTGAAACACTTGTATTTCTTTCATTCGTTCATCCAGTTCTTGTTGACTCTCCTTTTATCTCCCTTTGTTTAATCCCAAACTTGTTGTTTTACGTTTTGTAATGCAGGTTTCACTAGACACGCTCAGTTCTTATGGTGTGAAGCTTGCTTTTTTCGTGATCTGGTCGGTTTCTGTTCCTGCTAGGTTGCTCAATTTCTTTGTTTCTATACTAGAGCATGGCGCTGATTCGAAATCTCCCTGACGTTGCTGCATATGTGAATACATAAAAACAATGGGAATATTGATAAGGACGTAACTCAACTGAAGTTTAAATTGATTGTTGGTTGTTATGCATGGGCCGGTGCTTAAAGCCTTCTTATCTTTTGGTTGTGCCACACTGCTGTTATACTGATTATGATGATCAAACTGTGAGTTTTGACAATTTCCCCTGTATGAGCATGGTCTGGTGGTTGTGGTGTCTTGAAGAGGCAGGGGAAAGTTATTCTGTAATAATTGTTACCTCATATGTCATAACAAGATGAATGAGAAAGCAATTTGCGACTATAGAGGTTCAGGAATCTTACTGAGAAATATTATCTCTGTAATTGTTCAGTTAAAACATCTAGAAATTTATATGTATGTGATGTTTTTTATTGCCGCATATGTCATGACTAGATGAACGAGAAAAACAATTTTCTACAATGTGATGGTGCATTGCAGGTGCAAGCTTACTAGTACGAATTAAGTAGTTGAACATATATATGTACTTACAGAAGGTTTGACATAGAATGCATGGATATTAAGCTCTTTAATAGTTTGATTCAGAGGGGGGTTGTCGAGCGCTTTGTACTTGATGATCCCACGCGCCATAGAAAACTCTCCAGTGCCACTGATAATTGCCATCTGGCCTTGACCTACTTGGCGTTAATCCCCATCGCCACGAATGATGATCCATTGAACCAGATATCATTTTGCATGGTAATATATATCAGTATCACATGAAAGTGGTCAATCTTCAGTATCTAATTGAGCATGCTATATAACTGAGAAAACGAAAACCGTAGTCTAAAATATGTATAAGTGACCTGGAGTTTTTCTCGAATACCATGCTGAAGTAGTTGAACCAGCCTGGACCGGCTACATCAGCCTGCACTTGCATGCCCTTCGTGCGGGCAACAATGGTGGAATTGGGGTTTGGTCCATCAATCACAGTCCAGTCGATAACAGTAGTTAGACCAAACACGGCTGGTTGGCTGGACAGAACAATTGCTACCTGGTTTGTGCCTTGTCCAAATGCGATTTGGTGCAAGTACAGGTGCAAGTTTACCTCGGACTCGCATTGAAGAACAGAGGAAAGGGATGCACATGCCATGGATAGAATGGAATGCAAGGCCAAGATCATGGACAGGACTACAAGGCTAGGGCTGGCCATTGCTAGCTGGGGTTTTGACTCGGAGAAGAAGAAGAGGGTAGCTAGGAGGTGTGTACGTAAATTGACTACGGAACTATTTGTAGTGCTCGAGGACTAGCTAGCATATTCGTTCCATACCCACTTGTTTCTTTTTTGTTTGTGATGATCTGTTCCGTATCATTTTTAGTTTCATTTCTTTAGCTGTCATTTCGTTTAGGATAGACTACGCATGTGAGGCTGAACAATACCTTGTACATGTATCAACCCTTAGAGATCACAAAGGTCAACTGTGTTTTGAGGAAATATATTACCGGTTTTTTTCCTTGTCATATAATATGTACATGATATTACTTTGCCCACATGATAATGTAGCATTCGCAAAGACTAAAATGCATTAGACGCCCATTCTTATCTTTACATCTACTCCCTCTGTAAGCAAATATAAGATGTTTTAGGGTAATTAATAGAAAGGTGTTTCTAGAAATTTCTAAACTATCCATATTTTATTATCTCATAAATATGAGTTAGAAAGCGAACCAACCTGCGGTTGGATGGTTAGAGGGATTGTGCATTCGGTGGCAGGAGACGTTCCCGTCGATAACGAGGTTCCTATGGTGACTCATAAATTTTAAGATAATATGCCGCCTTAGTCTTTCGGAGGTGTTCATAGGGGTAGGGTGTGCGTGTGTGCGTTCATAAGGATGAGTGTATGCGCATGTATATGATCGCTTTTGTACTGTTTAAAAGAATGAGTTAGAAATAAAAAACAAAAATAACCATTTTTCAGCAATATATCTCGCGAAGAGCTGCAGCCTAGGTTTTCCATCTAGAAAACGAGTAAACTCCCAGTACTCCTATAGTACAAAGTTCAAATCCAAAGATTCGTCCTAGTGTGTCAGCTAGATACATAGTTGATCAAACGACATTTAATTATTTGGACTGGTTTACCGCTTAGATTGGAAATGCAAACGGTGTGCATGCAACTTCGGAGCCCCTCATCCCCAAACCCTAGTCAGAAGCTTACCTTCGACCTCTTCTTTCCGCCGCGGTCGTTGCAGGTTTTGCCGCGGCGGCCTTGCTGCCAAAGACAGAAGGGATGATATAGGAACTCCCGTCCATAGAGCTTAATGTTGCCGTGGCGATAGACTGTTTTGGCGGCAACGATGAAAACACACAGTGGCGTGTCCATAGGATCTGGAAGCAACAAGCGTCCTCTTTGATGGTGTGACAAACATTTATTTTCATTGCTCGACACCTCCTGTACGTGGGCATGTCCAGTCGCACGCAGATGAACACGCCATGGCTATGGACATTAGTGGTTGTTGTTGCGTGTCATAAGTTATTTATTCATGGTAAGTGGGTGTGGCAACATAGGCCGATTTCAGAATGGTGGTGCTCTTCAAATACAAGATCTTGAGTTCCATAGTGGAAACTCTAGGTCGGGCCTTCATTGATTGTGCGTGGCAAATGGCGATGTTTCGACAGTGTTCCCCTTTTGGAGATATTGTCTTGAGATTGCTCAGAAGTCCTATTTGGGGTGAAAACTCGTGATCTAGCCTCTATTGGATAATGTTAGAACAATGATCACCCCCTTCTTAGAGGTGTCATTATTGGAGAACCTTTCTCATAGTTCGCATAGTTCCATTGCACGTGGTTGATGTTGATGGTCGCTGACCCATGCCATTGATCGCTTCAACATGAATTTTGTGGGTCCTGCCTTTTTTGAATAATTTGGCTGTGTGCGACCTTGATGCATTGATTAGCATACTGTAGAGGCTGCACGGGGAGGGAGGTTGCGGGCAAAAACTAGGAAATTTCTACCACCTTATACAGCTATCCTGAACAAGTGGTGGTTGGGCGCGGCAGACTCAAAGAGAGCCGAGAGAGTTATTTGGGGAGGGGCGCTTTCTAGTTTCAGGGCGCTAGTGAGGCCCTTCTGAAGCTAGTTGCTCGGCCCCAGTTGCCAACAAATGATTTGGGGCCAACAAGGAAGGCCCTAGTGATACTACGTCATCAATAGAGAACTTGCTCATGTACAATGGCCCTTCTACCATGACGAAATAGGGGTTTCTCCCCGCTTTGTATTACAAAGCAACCATCACCGATACGACCAACGATAGGTGCTACGACGGAAGCAGCACAAGCATGCCCAAAAGAAACAAAGAGAAAAAAAAA
>NC_041380.1:7615278-7684266 GCF_002162155.2 Triticum dicoccoides
GGGAGAGAAGAGGCCGATACTGAGCTATGTTTGCGCCCTAGTGGGGATGGGTTGGGCAAGAATGAACATGTTCGATGTGACTGTCACGTCCGGGCGTGTCGATCTGCCCAGACGATAGGGCTAACTATGTGGGATCCAGTTGGGTGGCAATTTATGGGTTGAGTAGTGACCAGGCTATCTGCCCATACGTTTGGGGGGATATGAGCGCTCCGTTGTACATGCTTTAAATCTGGGCATGGGAAGCCTCGCCCGCTGGTGTCTAGGCTGGGCTTGTGCCTCTCAGCTGGAAAGCCCCCAAAAGTCCAAGAGACCTTATTTTTTGGTATTTTTTAAAAATAGGTATGCTATTGTATCAATTTATCACAAGATAATTTATTTATTATTTTTAATAAAAATATAACCATTTCGTGCCCAAGCAGGGTGGGATAAGACCCGGGCTCGGAATTTTCAGGCTGGGCTCTAGTAGGTCCGGCCATTTTAATGAATTTATTTCTTTTCCAGGGCTAAGCTGTTTTAAGTACTTGGTCAACAATCACTAACCAATGATAAGATAACAAGACTAGGCCTACTATCAATTTTCATAGTCAACTGTGTCCTTAGTCACAATCTAAAATTAGTATAGGTATAGACTTGCGGGGTTAACAATTTTAAGCATGTATGTGTAGATTACCTATAAAATAGTTGGACAACTAACTTTTGGAGAACTTATTGTGGAAGTACATAGTATAGTCGTCCCACCGTTATACGAAGTGTGTAGTCGTTCTTGTCATTGAGGGATTTTTCGGATTCCCTCCGCTCCAGACTCAGCTCACGGAGCTAGTGGACCTACAGGCTAAAATAGTGGAGTTGGAATGTAGGTGCTCCCCAGATCCCGTAATTCCGTGGAGCCGGTGGAGAGCCGAACAGGGCCTGAGTAAGGACACCCACTCGGAGCAGGATGCTTTATAGCTGAGCTCGGATGATACTGCTGGCCCAAGTTAATGACAGAGAAACTATTGATTAAACAAGCTTTATCTACGGGAGCACATCACCTTGTCGATGCTATGGAGGAACTTTAGGCCGAGACCACGATTAGTCATCACCTGATAAATATCTGCGAAGAACTTGAGCCGCTACCCGTACTTGGCGACAGAGACGGTGCTCTCCTTGAGCATGCGGTACTTGCCGCAAAGATGGTTGGTGTGTGCAGTGTTATTGTTGAGGAAGTACCGGCGGAGGCGATTCCATGTTGATAAGGCAGTGCCGTCATAGGACATCACAAGTCTAGAAGACCATCGTCAATCATGGTGTAGATCCACAACATGATCCTGATGTCGGTACGCTGCCACTCGGGGTCATCAATTTCAAGTTCAGATGTCTCTTTAATGTGGTTGAGTGCATTGGAGGTGGTGAGGACGAACCATAAAGAATGCGCCATTTATATTGGTTGTTGACACGTGGGTTGAGTTTGAATGTGAAGTAGGACTGGATGTTGCTATTATGGACGGCAATGGGGCCTGAAGCAGGTAAGACTAGTTACAGTGGAGATTAACTTACACTAGTTACAGACACGCTTTTATAGACTATGTTACTACCTTCATAGTGGGTAGTAAGGCTACTCATAGCGGGGAGTATCATATACTAGTAAAAGGCATACGATACTAGTGTATGATACTACCTCCATAGTGAATACTATCATAGAGTAGTAACACAAAGTAAGATATCTTTTAACATGATACAGTGTCTATCTATATTACTTTAACCCTCTCTCTCTTTTTTAATTGTCTGCCACATAAGTATGTTTGCTAGTCTCAAGTGCATGATACCAGTTATGTTACCCCCACTATGGCCAGTCAAACATATGTGTAGTGTCATGTAAAGCTTCATTCATTAGGTAATAGACTCAATTTGTCTTGGTATGTGTGATGCTACTCATAATGAGTAACTAGCTAAGTTACTCAATTTACCGCTCTCCTCATTAACTGATTTACTAAGCAATTTTGGTGAGGTGACATGGAATTAAATGAAGAAAGAGAGAGTTTAGTATCATATCGTGATACCGTATCATAATAAATGATATGCTAATATGTGTCATGCATGACAATAAATAAGATAATATCTAAGATACTAATACATAATATTATGCATTATAGAGGTAATATCATAGAATAGTATCATATGCATGATACAAACTTATGATACTACTCATTATGGACAGCCTTAGCCACGCAAATGTATGGGTCACTTTGCTATAAATTATCTTTCTGACGTCAAAGTGCACGCATTATTGCAGAGTTCACTTGCGTACAATTTAGGTCAAAAATTATTGGTGCACAAGGTATATACTATATCAAAGTCAACCACAGTTAATTAAGTGATACGAATAAGTACTAGCTAGGTTTTATTTTTTGCGAGGTGGGGTACTAGCTAGCTAGCTAGGGTCGTCCTTGTGTTGGCTCCCTATAAATAGCATCCTACTCCCTCATATGGACATGTACAGTTAAGCAGCTAGCTAGCTCATCTCCATCGCATCTGTTCTTGCTATATTCTCCACTAGAACCACCCAATTCATCAATGGCTTCATCTCTGAAGGTGGCCACCATCGTTGCTGTTTGCATCGTGCTCGTCCTCAACATGGGTCACCCGGCGGCAGCCACAGAATGCGAAGATTGTCTGGGCGCTTGTGTTGCAATTTGCATCGCCTACGCTGAAACGACGTGCAGCGGCATCTGCACCGTCATAACTCTTGCATGCCAGGAATGTAAGGACGCAGCCTTAATTGAGTGTGGTGCAACATGCTACGGCGGTTGTACCCTCTTCTGCTAAACCGGCCGATTGTGCCCTGTTGCTCGCTGTAAGCTACGTGCATGCTTGTGTTCGTTGTTGCTATTATAAGCCATATAAATAAGCGAACTAATGCCGTTGATGTGTGCATGTGGCAAAAGTTCCTTCGTTTTATTGTTCACCCTCGTTTCAACCATCAGTAAATATACTTGTGTGCACGTTGTGTATGTTTTGTGCTTCTTCATACATATCATGTGTCCAACGTGTTGTCATACTCAAACAATAGGGATATATCCTTATCAAGAGAATGCAGTTCCAAAGTAGTATGTAGTTTCGCTTCCCTCGCGGTAGGGTTTCTTCTTTCTCTCAGCGCCTCATAGTGGCTAAAGATTGCATCTAATTCCTTCACAACTTGGCTTCTTCCAGCATAAAACTCCGTCCTAAATTTTCTATGATTTTTCTTCTTCACCGAAAATACTAGTTTCCTTTGCTGCACTTGACCGTTCATGAATTATTCCAACTACTTTCATGCAAGACTAGTTTAAGACCATGAACGAATTAATGTTAAGTGGTAGCTTATTATATTGATGCCAACTCCAATATATGTAGAAGAGTTGACACCATGGGCCCGCAAAGTAAACCAATATATGTAATTAAGCATGCAGTTTAGGAATACTTAGTGTGAAGTTTCCGTGGTAGCAACCGAAATATTGCAATCGCAATTTTCTAATGCTAAGGAATCATTACTTTGAACAAGTTTGTCGGTGCTAGTTGCATGTAGGCTAATACATAGTGGCATTCATGAGGAATTGTGCCAATCAATGGATAACTTCTTAGTAGTCGCATATTATTCCGTCCGTCTGAAAATATTTGTCGAAGAAATGAATAAAAATGGATGTATCTAGGAGTAAAATACGATAGATACATCCATTTCAACAACAATATTTCTGGACCGCTCATTGATATGGTCTAATCTAGCAAGAACTACTATTACAAGTACTTATTTTGCAGCTACGCACACCTGCTTCATCGAGCAGTTTTACATTCGCAGGGTGGCTAATAAAATGAGGGGTCCCGGTGTGCCCTAGTCGTAGTTGCCGACATGCACGGGTCGGCTGCTACGTACTTTCTTGCGTGTAAAGAGTGACCAATGACACAGATCGGTCCAGGACGTCGTCGCCATCTCCAGGAAACGGCCGTCCACTATATCCTCCACCACCCATACGGCCGGAATATAAGGATCTTAGAATACCTATACAGCTGACAATACCCGACGCAGCCCGTATCCCGAAGGAGATGTTGCGTGTAAGGAATGATTGTATTCAACTATTTTAAGTTTTAATATCTGGGCGGGTTACAAAAACAACTTGAGCATAGCACTAGAAAACACTAGGGGGTGGCAAGTTTCATACAATCGGACAAAAAATTCCCATCATCACCTAGATACAATAAGCCTAAACGGTAGATAAATTCTTTAGCGAAGGCATCGGCGGACGGAGGGAGCGGTCGTCGTTGCTCGCCATGCCACTATCGTACAACAACAAGGAGGAGATGATCACGACCAGATGTCGGGCGGCACAGACCTGCTCCCTTACGAGTCAAGTGGCTTTTGCCCAGGCGGCCACCCTCTTGCAGCGGTGGCACCGGGCATTCGTCTCCGCCGAGGTATTTGACCGGAGGATGACGTCGCGCTGAACTCCTTTGGGTCGGCCGGGGTGGACCTACAGGACCCGCAGCCGATGCGGAAGGAACCGGCTATCTAGCAGGCCAACTACCTCACACAGCGAGCAGCTCGCACATCCGATTCGTACATCTTCCGCCGCGGGCTTGGCGGTGCGAGAACGAGCACCCATCGTCCGGAAGGAGCAGGGCCAATAGTGGTAGGGGAGGGCCTTTGAGGGTGACAGATCTAGACCGACGAGGACCTCGATAGGTCAGCGCGGTCGGCTGCATTGCCTCGCCGGGCTACTGGGGACATTGCAGAGCTCGAGCTCCTGCCCCTGTCCATCCGCGACGGGCAAAGCGCGATGCGAAGGGCGAGGTTCTCGTTGTCCCAATCCGACTGCAGCAAGCCATCCCAGTCGATGGGATCTGCCTCGCAGCCAGATTTGCTGCCACAGTCGCTGCGAGAACCAGCCACGATTGTCTGGAAAGGGGAAGCGACAGGGACGGGAGCGAACATGAGTGGAGTGGAAGGGGAGCGGAGAGGCCAAGAGTGAGCTATGTTTGCGCCGCGATGGGGATGGGGTGGTCCATCGTGTGCCGATCTGACGTGGCTGCCGCATCCGGTCCGCCCATATCCACCATAGATACAGGTTAGATTTGGAGCTATTGTTCAGCCCGGCTGCTTGGGCTAATTATGTGGGATCCGGTTGGGTGGCAATTTGCGGCTCGGACAGCGATCAGACTGTCCGCACAGACGTTTGTGGCGGTCTGAGGGCTCCCGTTGTACATGCTATAAGGGCCAGTTCTTTTGAGCCATGGCTTCTACATAAGCTGCGCTGGAAATAAGCCCTTGATAACTTGCAGTGAAAATAAGCCCATGAAATTAAGCCATCCAGTTCTTTTGTGTGAGCTTATGTTCCAAGTTCTCTGGTGAAAGTCTACAATACCCCTAAAATGTCCAAAAACTAGGTGCACATGAGCACTGCCCTTCCTGAAGATATGTCAACAGAAAACAGCTAATAGTCGATCTGGGCGGCGGCGGGGAGGTACAGGAGGCACCGGCTGGACGAACTGTGGAACATGAGGCAGCGGTCGGATTGAACAAGCTGCTGCCTGTTCGGCCTCAAGTCTAGCTGTGCTCGGCGGCCTCGTGCTCGGCGGTGTGCTGTAGGGTACGTCTAGCGGCGGCGACAGAACGAAGGAGCTGGCTGGGCTGGGCTTGGCTTGTGCCTCTCAGCAGAAAATAAGGTCGCATGGTATAGAAGCTAGGCTGGGCTTGTGCCTCTCAGCAGAAAAGCTCCCAAAATCCCATGCGAACTTATTTTTGGGATTTTATATGATAATAACTATGTATGATACTGCATCAATTAATCACAAAATAATTCATTTATTATTTTTAAATGCAAATATAACTATTTTGTGCCCAAGGGAGGTGGAGTCAGACCCTGGCCTCGGCATTCTAATCCGGTTCTGGCAGGCCCAACCATTTTAATATATTTATTTATTTATTCCATGACTAAGCCGTTTTAAATACTTGGTCAGCAATCTCTAACCAATGATAAGATCACAAGACAAGGCCTAGCGAACTACTATCTATTTTCGTAGTCAACCGTGCCGCTAGTCAAACTACTCCAATCCAGTTATATTGATGCGTGCTCATCACCAGTTCACCATGTTTTAAAGCAACCGAGTTATCTTTCTTTTTCGCGGAAAAGCTCCGTCTTTATATTAAAAGACTTCCAACATTCTGGAAAACATATTGTTGATGTGGTTAAGAAGCAATTAAACAATACTTAGTGGGCAATCTCCGTGACAGCAATCCAAATATTGCTACTAGTTTTCTAATGCAAAGGAGTTGTTGCTTTCAATAAGCTCGGTACTAGTTGCATTGTTGTCTAATAGTATTATGTGACGTTGGTAAGAAATTACGTCCAGCAAAGGATAACATCTTAATTAGCATTAAGAGCTAGAGCCTTGCCTATTTTTTCCTAGAAACCGGGACAACACTGCCGCGTACGTACGGATTGATTAAGTAGTAATTATTCTGTATTTTTTTCATTGATATATAGGTATGGATCAGTGTATATGTGGAGTGTACACAATCCCTTGATGGAACTAGGCCGTTTTAAGTACTTGGTCAGCAATATCAAACTAATGATAAGACCTCAAGACTGGGCATCCTCTACAACACTAAGCTCTCTAGTTTTAATGAGCCTACATTCAATTGAGGTATCCAATTAAAATTGGGTCATCCGATTTTAACCGAGCCAACAAATTCTCAAAGCTCCACGATTCTATTCTTCTATACTATACACTATGCTTTCTAATTTCTAAGGCCTCACAATTAATTGAGTTAATCAATTTAGAATTGGGTCATCCGATTTGGACTGGGTCAACAATTTCTCAAGCTCTCTCATTCAATTCTTTTTATTCACCATGTTCCAAAAATTTGAAGCTCTTTCATTCAATTGAGCTTTTCAATTTTGATTTGGTTTACGATTTTGACTGGGCCAATGATTATTCAAATCAATCAACAACAACCGGCCTATAAAAACATATCAATCCCCCGCACCCTCCCACCACCTAGAGAAAAGAAGCGTCGCCATGTGATATTGTAGCATCAATATATTGCATGCAATCACCGACGCAGAAATTTCCACAGATAAATATAAGTTGGTTAGCCAATAACACAGAATCACACCACAAAAGGCCGACCAAATCACAGCATTCTAAATAAAAATAAAACGCACTCTATCATCTCCCCCACCCGTCAAACTGAATATTCCATCAGCTATAAAATATAGGGGGTATCCGTTTTTTAGAAAGACGAATTTCTTTAACTTTGACCAAGCTCAGAGCAAAAAATATCGACATCCATAATATTAAACAAACAAATATGGAAATTCATTTTGTGATGAATCTGAAAATACCGATTTGATATTGCAGATTTTGATATATTTCTTTACAAATTTGACCAAGCTTAAAAAGTTTGACTTCTTAAAAAAATTACACCTTACATTTTGAAACAACGTGATTATTTAAAAAAAACACAAACGGCGCAGCAAAGCGCGCACAACCCTTCTAGTAGCCTCTATTTACAAAGCCAATTGTGCTGCTAGTCATATGTGTCCTACAATTCAGTTATATGTATCGTGATCATCAGTAGTTCACCTTGTTTTAAAGCAACCCAGTCGTCAGTATGAGTGTTAGTTCAAACATATCTATCAATGTACACGCGTTTATGCATTTTAGCTATGATTTGCTGCCCATGAATTAATGCACCGAGCGGTTTTTTTTCTTTTATTTTTTTTTCACTCGTGCAACTAGCTAGCAGGGAGTGTTAGTGAATATAACTTTATAAAATGCGAATATAATTGAATATTTCAGTTTTCCACATGAATCTTTATTACATTGCTAAGGATACTTGCCATCAGGCAAAACAGCGTTGTTGTCTACTCTTTTCCGGGGCTGTACTTTTATCGATAATTATATATTTTGAAAGTATATTTTGGCATTATTAAATATTTATTTTTTCTTTGAAAATATATATTGCTGTAGTCACCTGGTTTTGTATGAGGAATTCATCGGCAAGTAGTGCCAAGAAATAGTCAGTTGTACTAAAAGTTTAACTTTAAATGTTTTTTATAAAAAGAACATTCAATTCGTACATATTATTTAAGAATTCCTAAATTGATCCTATGCATGCAGTAAGAACACCTGTCATGTCATATTTATTAAGTATGTAGATGTAGATTATAGGATAATTGGACAACTAAGTTTTCGGGAGAACTTACTCTGGAAATACACAGTATGATCTTCATATGGTTATACGAAGTGTGTATAGCCCTTTTTACCAGTGAGTAAGGGTGCTCAATCGAATCAGACTGCTTTATGGTCGAACCCGGGCTACCGACGGGAGTTGATGTTGAGAAATCTTGGATTAAACAAGGTGATACATGAGCACCCATAATCTTGACGGTGTCATGGAGGGAACCGGAGGAAGAGATTCGGATCAGTCATGGCTTCATCAACTTCAGCAAGGAACTTGGACTATCATGCATGCTCAGTGACCCACGGGGTGCCCTGCATGAGCATGCGCTACTTCCTGTTAAGATGAATGGCGTGGGTGGAATTGTTGTTGAGGAAGTACTGGTGGAGGCGAGTCCATGCTGACAAGACAGTGCCGTCAGAGGACATCGCAAGGTCCAGAAGACTACCGCCGATCGTGGTGTAAATCCACCCAAATATCCTGATGTCGGTAGGTCGCAACTCGGGATTGTCGACGTCAAGTTCAAACGTCCTGTTAATGTGGTTGAGTACAACGCCACAATGCAGGAGGAGATGACGAACAACAAGAAATTTGAAATTTATGATAGTTGTTGGTGGATGGGTCGGGTTTGAAAGGGATGTAAGAGTGGATGTTGCTATTATGCACGGCAATGGGGGACTGAAGTTTGAAAAATTAATTGGATGGGTAAGAAGAGAGAGTTGAAGCAGTGGTGATAATGGGAACCATGGCGCCGACAGGGAAACTAGAAGAGGTATGCAAGGTTTGCACCCAAAGGGAGGTGGCGCTGGAATTGGTATGGGTGTTGCTCAATAGCAAGCAGATGACTCTGATTACAAAGTTGAATTATGTAATACTTGCGTCAAGGGTTACAAGTGTTGATGTACAACACATCAGAGAATGAATAGAGGGAGTGCCCTAACTAACTGGAACGTACGGAAAGGCGCACACAAGTGTACGAGAGATCTTAGATCCTAACCTCTAAGGACTATGGTACAACACAAGCTTTGCTACACCTACGGGGGCTTACGTGGGGAGGGGGTTACGTAATGATTTGTCAATTTCTAATTGGTCAATAGTGGGGGCGTGGGGCCCATCCTGAAATTCAGGGGGATTTGATTAGTTCAGATTTCAGAATGAAGTTACGTAGGATACATAAGATGCATTACGTAGTTCTAGCATGTTTGGTAGTACGGGTACAACGGTACATACAGATGATGCATTGTTTAGCAATATTAAATTGAAATCATGTACTACGAGGGTTAGCAAATGGCAAAGGCTAACAATACACAATCCGTGCATACGTGTTGGTCACTTTCATGTATATAATCCTTCTCATGTCAAAGTGCAAGCATTCAATCATTGGTGCACAAGGTATATATATATACTATATTGAAGTCAACAACGGTTAAATTAAACAATACGGATCGCACTCAAAAAATATCTAAGCGATACAGATCAGTAAATTAGCTAGTTCTCTTTTTTTAGGGAGGTGGAGATAGAGTACTAGCTAGCTAGTACTGGGTAATCCTCACGTTGGCTGCCTATAAATAGCATCCTGCTCCATCATATGGGAATGCACCACTTAAGCAGCTAGCTATAGCTCATCTCCATCCATTGCATCTGTTCTTCCTCAATCCTCCACTACAACCACCCACCCAATTCATCAATGGCTTCATCTCTGAAGGTGGCCGCTGCCCTTGCCGTGGCCGTTTGCGTCGTGCTTGTGCTGAACATGGGCCAGCCTGTGGCAGCCACAGAATGCAAAGATTGTCTCGCTGACTGTGTTCACGTTTGCGTCGACTACTCTGACACTGCATGCAGCGGCATCTGCACCGCCAAACCTCCTGCATGCCAGTCATGCAAGTACACGTCCTTCCTTACGTGTGGTGGCACATGCTACAGCGCCTGTGCCCATTTCTGCTAAAGCATACCGTGGCTGTAAGCTGCCTGCGTGTGTTGGTACCTCGTTGTTGCTAAGCCATGTAATTAAGTGAACAAATGCTATTGCTTTGTGCATATGGCAAATGTTCCTTCGTTCTATTGTTCCTCTTCGTTTTATCATTCCCCTTTGTTTCAACCATCAGTAAATGTGCATATATGTGTGCAAGTCATGTATATATGCTTTGTGCTTCTTTCTATCATGTGTCCGACGTGCTCATGCTGGGGTGGATATCAGGTGATACCACCTATTACATGCTCCCATGCTAAAAAAAAATAAAAAGTCACATTCGATGTTTCAAAAAAATTGAAAACGATTATGGATGTTCACAAGACATATGTTTATAACCCCTAAAAATTCAGATCAAAATTCGAAACATACATTGAGAAACAAAAAAGACAAATCTGTATGTGAATAGTGTCATTCCTGACACGGTTCATGTTTTGTCTTCTTTTGTACTATTCATTCTAGATTTGTCATTTTTGTTTCTCAATAGGTATTTCAAATTTGGGTCTGAATTTTTATGGGTCGTAGACATATGTCTTGTGAACATCCACAAGGTTTTTCAGAATATTTTTAAACATCAAAATGTGATTTTTGAAAAGTGATATCATGGTAGCATATAAAAGGTGGTATCACCTAATATTTTTCGGCTCATACGGTCGTTATAAAATAGGGATAAATCCTTATCTCAATAACACAGTTACAAAATACGTAGTTCAGCTCCCTCATTCTAGGGGTTTGCCTCTCTCTCAGCGGCTGATCTGACGGCGTAGAGCTCGCATCTAATTTCTTCAAAACTTATCTTCTTCTGGGCTGAAACTTCAAGTATCGTGCAAAATGAAAAAAAATAGCATGCTATGACAAAATAGTGTGGCCCTTAAAATATGCAATTTGCGTGCTATAGCGTGCTATTAGCAAGACATTGTACGCTGAGATTTTAGTGAGGCATTGCTTAGGACGCTATAGCGTGCTATTAGCAACGCTATTTTTTCACTCAACATGCATCACCATGTCAATTACATGTAGAAAATTTCACACCCTTTGGCACGAAATAAGAAAAATAAGTACCGTAGGACTGCAAAGTAAACCAATATATATGGAACTAATTGAGTATGCAATTTAGGGATACTTTATGGCACTCTCCGTGGCACCCACCGATATATTGCTAGCTCATTTTATAATGATCAAGAATCATTACTTTGAATGAGTTTGTTGAAACCGATGAATTGTGGGTTTATGATCAAGTCTATCTATGAACAATATTCGAATCTTCTCTAAATTCTTTATGTATGATTGGTTATCTTTGCAAGTCTCTTCGAATTATCAGTTTGGTTTGGCCTACTAGATTGATCTTTCTTGCAATGGAAGAAGTGCTTAGCTTTGGGTTCAATCTTGCGGTGTCCTTTCCCAGTGACAGTAGGGGCAGCAAGGCACGTATTGTATTGTTGCCATCGAGGATAACAAGATGGGGTTTTCATCATATTGCATGAGTTTATCCCTCTACATCATGTCATCTTGCTTAAGGCATTACTCTATTTTCATTAACTTAATACTCTAGATGCATGCTGGATAGTGATCGATGAGTGGAGTAATAGTAGTAGATGCAGGCAGGAGTCGGTCTACTTGTCTCGGACGTGATGCCTATATACATGATCATACCTAGATATTCTCATAACTATGCTCAATTCTGGCAATTGCTCAATAGTAATTTGTTCACCCACCGTAGAATACTTATGCTCTTGAGAGAAGCCACTAGTGAAACTTATGGACCCTGGGTCTATCTTCATCATATTAATCTCCCAATACTTAGTTATTTCTTTGATTTTACTTTGCTTTTATTTTACTTTGCATCTTTATCATAAAAATACCAAAAATATTATCTTATCATATCTATCAGATCTCACTCTCGTAAGTGGCCGTGTAGGGATTGACAACCCCTTATCGCGTTGGTTGTGAGGATTTATTTGTTTTGTGCAGGTACGAGGGACTGGCTTGTAGCCTCCTACTAGATTGATACCTTGGTTCTCAAAAACTGAGGGAAATACTTACACTACTTTGCTGCATCATCCCTTCCTCTTCGGGGAAAACCAACGCAGTGCTCAAGAGGTAGCAAGAAGGATTTCTGGCACCGTTGCCGGGGAGGTCTACGCAAAAGTCAATATACCAATTACCCATCACATACCCTTATCTCCCGCATTACATTATTTGCCATTTGCCTCTCATTTTCCTCTCCCCCACTTCACCCTTGCCGTTTTATTCGCCCTCTCTCTCTATCCTCCCTCTCTTTCTCTATTTGCCTCTTTTTGCCCGCTTGCTTTTTGTTTGCTTGTGCGTTAGTTCGTTTGCTTGTCGTTATGGCTAGTCCCTTACCTTCTGCCTCTATGTCTGAAATTGGGGAAATTATTGTCGATATGGACAATAATAATATCATGAAAAATTATGATGCTCCTGCTAAAGAACCACCCATCTCACATACAAAAAAATATGTGTTGGTAGTGCTAATATTATTGGAAAAGGAGTTATTCAAGATTTCTTTACTTGTGCCAGTGCTTTACCATCTATGGGTAGTTCCATCCTTCATAGAAATAGTAGTCTTGTGGACGCTGTGGCCATGCTTGTAGTTGAACTTGAAAGACAATTCATGCACATGCACCCTTGCATACAAAGGATTTTCCTAGAATTTTCTAATATTGAACATTCTTCTGTTAAGCGTGCCACTACTATCTTTTTGGCTCATGAGTTTAGATTCATAATAAAAGAAGACAAAGAAATCTTTGCGCATTATAGGGTGGACGCTTGTCGTCCCCCCATAGAGGCCATCCTCTTTGATCAAGAAGAAATAATGCTTTTTCAATCTCTAGACTATGTTGCTTTCAATGAAAATCTTAGAAAAAAGGTTCCTACCAATGTTTTAGTTGATAGAATTTCTGAACTTAATGATGATTTGGCTATTTGAAATAATGAACTAGGATATTCTCTTGAATATAGGCTCACAAAGTCTTGTCAAAAGAATGCTTACAATGATGAATTGGTTGTGCAATACGAAGGACCAAAGGAGGAACCTATACATCCTAAGGTTGATCTTGGGGACTTTTGCCCCATTAAATTTAGCCCTTTTGATTACTTTTGCTTTCCTCAAAGAAAACTTGCCGTCGAACGTAGAGAATATGAAATGAGTTTTAATGATCTATCTTATTACTATGGCAATACCTAGATCTATCCTTGCTTTTTATGCCTAGCTAGGGGCGCTAAACGATAGCGCTTGTTGGGAGGCAACCCAATTTTATTTTTATTCCTTGCTTTTTGCTCCTGTTTAGTAATAAATAAATTATCTAGCCTCTGTTTTGGTTTTTTTTTGTGTTTAAGTAGTGTTTGTGCCAAGTAGAATTGTTGGGAAGACTTGGGGAAAGTCTTGTTAAACTTGCTGTAAAAAACAGAAACTTTAGCGCTCATCAGAACTGCTGCCATTTTTATTTGGAAAGTGATATTTAGTTAATTATTTTTTAAGATGATTAATACATAAATTCCTCACGTCCAGAAATTTATTTTAGAATTTTTGGGGTTCCAGATCTTGCGCTAGCTACAGATTACTACAGACTGTTCTGTTTTTGACAGATTCTGTTTTTCGTGTGTTGTTTGCTTATTTTGATGAATCTATGGCTAGTAAAATAGTTTATAAACCATAGAGAAGTTGGAATACAGTAGGTTTAACACCAATATAAATAAAGAATGATTTCATTACAGTACTTTGAAGTGGTATTTTGTTTTCTTTCGCTAACGGAGCTCACGAGATTTTCTACTTTGAGTTTTGTGTTGTGAAGTTTTCAAGTTTTGGGTAAAGATTTGATGGATTATGGAATAAGGAGTGGCAAGAGCCTAAGCTTGGGGATGCCTATGGCACCCCCAAGATAATCTAAGGACACCTAAAAGCCAAATCTTGGGGATGCCCCGGAAGGCATCCCCTCTTTCGTCTACTTCTATCGGTAACTTTACTTGGAGCTATATTTTTATTCGCCACATGATATGTGTTTTGCTTGGAGCGTCTTGTATGATTTGAGTCTTTTCTTTTTAGTTTACCACAATCATCCTTGCTGTACACACCTTTTGAGAGAGCCATACATGATTTGGAATTTGCTAGAATACTCTATGTGCTTCGCTTATATCTTTTGAGTTATATAGTTTTGCTCTAGTACTTTACTTATATATTTTAGAGCACGGTGGTGGATTTGTTTTATAGAAACTATTGATCTCTCATGCTTCACTTATATTATTTTTAGAGTCTTAAATAGCATGGTAATTTGCTTAAAATCCTAATATGCTAGGTATTCAAGATTAGTAAAATTTTCTTATGAGTGTTTTGAATACTAAGAGAAGTTTGATGCTTGATGATTGTTTTGAGATATGGAGGTAATAATATCAAAGTCGTGCTAGTTGAGTAGTTGTGAAATTGAGAAATGCTTGTGTTGAAGTTTGCAAGTCCCGTAGCATGCACGTATGGTAAACATTATGTAACAAATTTGAAACATGAGGTGTTATTTGATTGTCCTCCTTATGAGTGGCGGTCGGGGACGAGCGATGGTCTTTTCCTACCAATCTATCCCCCTAGGAGCATGCGCGTAGGGCCGAGGTTTTTCATGACTTGTAGATTTTTGCAATAAGTATGTGAGTTCTTTATGACTAATGTTGAGTCCATGAATTATACGCACTCTCACCCTTCCATCCTTGCTAGCCTCTTCGGTACCGTGCATTGCCCTTTGAGAGTTGGCGCAAACTTCGCCGGTGCATCCAAACCCCGTGATATGATACGTTCTTTCACACATAAACCTCCTTATATCTTCCTCAAAACAGCCACCATACCTACCTATTATGGCATTTCCATAGCCATTCCGAGATATATTGCCATGCAACTTTCCACCATTCCGTTTATCATGACACATTCATTATTGTCATATTGCTTAGCATGATCATGTAGTTGACATAGTATTTGTGGCAAAGCCACCGTTCATAATTCTTTCATGCATGTCCTGGCAACCAACTCATAAGTATGAGTGTATTAGGTATACTAGTTGTGAACCCGTGCTGGACCTAAATTCATCCATACATACGCATTAGGTATATTAGTCGTGAACCCGTGCATTCGCACGGTCTAGCCTACAAAAGTGAGTTCTAATGATAATTTTGTGTCCTAACTAACTTAAATTCATCAGGTGGCCTGCTTAGACCAGGCTTCTTCATTATTTTACGCTTTATTTCATAAATTATTCTAGGAATGGTACCAAATTATAGTTTGTTGGTAATATTGAAAGTTCTACAAACAAATTAGCATTCAAAAATTGAACTTAAAAATGCAATACTTCTTAAGTATTACATCACATTGTTGGTAATTTTTCTTATCTATCTGTTTTCATTATCCAACACTATGCAATTTTCCTTTCTAGAATATATTTTCAATTGCCAAATCATTTTTGTTGCGCCATCACTTGCAAGTTGTTGGTGCACATCAAATCTGTCTGGTTTGTATGTACAAAAGTATTTATATATGCTGTAGAATAAGAAAGGTGACTGTAATTGTCAAAAAGTCTTAATATTTTTTTTAGATTTCCGCTCGTCAATGGATATTCAAAGCCATCATTACCATCAAAATTAAAATGACATACCAATAGTAAAATTACGTAGTATATTTTCCCACCATTACCACTTAGTGCTCATGTAGCAAACTAATGTGATCGAGTTACCCTGTACAAATTTCTCCCATGTTTTTTTTTTCAAAACCATGTGCCATGGTATCCTGTGCAAGAGTCTTTGATGAAGTAAGAATATATATATTTCTCTACAATTAATACTTCTAGAGTTACCTATTGATGAAAAACATTTGTTTGTACTGTTCAATAACAACATTAGGCACTTCAATAAAAAGGAATCAAAAGAACACACAAATCAAATGTGTCCTTCTATTTCAATGGTATCTTGTGTCCGTCTGGTTTTAAGAACTACTGGACAAAACGATGTCAAAATTTAATGAACCCCAGATCAAACCTATTGTAGGCAATTGTACATGCTCCTTCTTGACTCTGAGGCCTGACACGATATATCATGACTACAGCGCAAAGGCGCAGATTAGGACACTGAAACAACTGTTTTACATCTTTTCATTTAACTTTGTCTCCATCTACATCAAGGTCAAAGAAGGCCAGGTCATGATCATGGTGGAAAATTGATTGTATATGTTAGTAACCATAGAAGAAACTTCATAGGAATTTTAGTAGGTTCAATCCTTCGACATGAGAAGAACGAATCTAAGAAGAAGAAACAACCTGCAGTAGATCCAATACTTGGAAACCAGGCGAAGTTCTGAAGGAGAAAACATCTTGTGCGTATACTACTTTTCATATTCAGATTTTTCTCCTTTGTTATTTTTATATCATGCATATACGCTGCCACAAATCCATCTCCTCCACGACTCAATTCAGTATCATCATCACCACACAGATTTTACATGGATTCCACATCCATGTGGTGGAAGATAGATGCCATGATGGAAGATATATTGATCGGTAGAAAGATATGATTACAACAATCAATAATAACCTATTTGCCTGGGACGTCCTAGCCTGTATGCTGATCACATTTCACTGGTGTACACATATATGTACGTATCAATGACATGCATGATGGTTACGCTATTGACATGGACGTTAGCCCATTATCTGCAGTTGAATCTGCTTATATGCCAACTTACATCCTATTTTGTGGACGATGGAGCTACTCCTGCTCGAATGCGCAGCAACCACCGCAGGGCAAGAAAAATGGAGTTCTGGCAACTCACACGATAAAGCTTGCAGGCATGAGCAATTGAGATGAGACAATGGATGGAGGATTAATTACTACTACTGTGGTAGAGAACAAAGTTTTTCCAATTTAAAGGAAAGACCGTGATAATGTAAGCTATAAATTGCATTATATCTTTCCAAATGCACCTGCTGTACATACAACATAGTGTACCCTCAGTAGAGCAACTGACACATATATAATTCGGTTCATGTTTATATATACACCTGTTGGTATTGCCCAATAATAAAATGCTATGTAACTTATGAATTCTATTTGTGCATAACAGATGATTGCATACCTCAGCATGTATGTTTGAAGATCCTGATTTTCCTGGTCTGTTTAACTGCTATGTAACTTATGAAGCAGGCTTGGCTTGTGGAACTACGCGTCCGGCAGTGCTTCCTTGAACAGTTCCAGGTTGTTCCAGAGCGCTAGGCCACCAATGCTATTTCTTTCTCACGCTAGTAATTGTTTCATATAGTGTATATACTATTCTGCAAATAAGAAAGAAACAAAATAGTGCACTAATTAGTGTTAAGAAAACTCCAAAATAAATAACATGAGAAGCTAAACATCTAATACCATGCATCTTGTCTCAGTATTGAAAACAGTTTTTCGCTCCAATTAGAGAAAAGCATAGGCTGCACGTGCAGTTGTTTTGGGGATGTTTCTTCGAACTGAATCATAACCTACGCCTTCTCATCATAGAAGTCCAAAACGCAGAACCATAGCATGGATGTTGCTGTGCTAACCTAGTATTTGGATGCCAAAACGTGCTCTCCAGCCAGGACAGAGATCCTCTCGTGGAGTCATTCTACCATGCAGCAACATACAGGGTATACTCTCATCATGCCAGCCTTACCTAATCCTTGGTCTATGTCACGACGACGGTTTGCCGCTAGGGCACTACCACGTGGGTTAATAATTGACTGGTTGATGTGTCGCCATGTCTTGGATTGATCCGTATGGTCGATGCAATTCTGCGCTAGGCTCCCAGCCTCAATCAAATCTGCCATTGCTACAACGAAGTTGGAGGCACACACAACCTACGATGAGTAGAGGCAATGGGGACCAGAGGCACACACAACCTACATTGGCTATCAGGACTCGAGAGGAGGTAGCAGCGGGAGATGGGCTTCACATCTGATCTCGATCCCAATCGTGATTCATGGCTTCATGAGGAGGAAGGAGAGAAGGAGGGCTTCACATCAGCTCCTGATCCAATCGTGATTATTGACTTGGTGAGGAGGAAGGAGAGAAGGAGATGACGTTGGGATTATCTAAGGTGATCTCGTGCTTTATCCAATGGTTATAGATGGATCTATAAATGGCAGCTAGTTTTTTTCCAACTGAGACATGCTACAATTAGAAGGGTTGATCAACATCATAATAAGTCGGTCCCACCAGATTAACGGCTCCTAGTTACTGATTAACGTAGAAATTTCTAGAGAGTCTAAAATTAGTATAGGTATAGATAGATAGATATAGATGGATCTATAAATGGCATCTAGTTTTTTGTTCAACTGAGACATGATACAATTAGAAGGGTTGATCAACATCATAATAAGTTGGTCCCACCAGATTAACGGCTCCTAATTACTTATTAACGTAGGAATTTCTAGAGAGTCTAAAATTAGTATAGGTATAGATAGATAGATAGATAGATATAGACTTGCGGGGTTAACAATTTTAAGCATGTATGTGTAGATTACCTATAAAATAGTTGGACAACTAAGTTTTGGAGAACTTATTGTGGAAGTACATATTATGGTCGTCCCACGGTTATACGAAGTGTGTAGTCGTTCTTGTCATTGAGGGATTTTTCGGATTCCCTCCACTCCAGACTCAGCTCGCGGAGCTGGTGGACCTACAGGCTAAAATAGTGGAGTTGGAAAGTAGGTGCTCCGCAGATCCCGTAATTCCGTGGAGCCGGTGGAGAGCCGAACAGGGCCTGAGTAAGGACACCCACTCGGAGCAGGATGCTTTATAGCTGAGCTCGGATGATACTGCCGGCCAAAGTTAATGACACAGAAACTATTGATTAAACAAGCTTTATCTACGGGAGCACATCACCTTGTCGATGCTATGGGGGAACTTTAGGCCGAGACCACGATTAGTCATCACCGGATAAATATCTACGAGGAACTTGAGCCGCTACCCGTACTTGGCGACAGACACGGAGCTCTCCTTGAGCATGCGGTACTTGCCGCAAAGATGGTTGGTGTGTGCAGTGTTATCGTTGAGGAAGTACAGGTGGAGGCGATTCCATGTTGATAAGGCAGTGCCGTCATAGGACATCACAAGTCTAGAAGACCATCATCAATCATGGTGTAGATCCACAACATGATCCTGATGTCGGTACGCTGCCACTCGGGGTCATCAATTTCAAGTTCAGATGTCTCTTTAATGTGGTTGAGTGCATTGGAGGTGGTGAGGCCGAACCAGAAGGAATGCGCCATTTATGGTGGTTGTTGACACGTGGGTTGAGTTTGAATTTGAAGTAGGACTGGATGTTGGTACTATGGACAGCAATGGGGCCTGAAGCTTGTAAGACTAGTTACAGTGGAGATTAACTTACACTAGTTACAGACACACTATCCTAGACTATGTTACTACCTCCATAGTGGGTTGTAAGGCTACTCATAATGGGGAGTATTGTTGGGGAACATTGCAGAAAACAAAAATTTCCTACTCGTTTCACCAAGATCCATCTAGGAGTTCATCTAGCAACAAGTCATCAGATGCATCTACATACCTTTTTAGATTGCGTGCGGAAGCGTTCAAAGAACGGTGATGATGTAGTCGAACACGACGTGATCCAAATCACCAATGACCAAGCGCCGAACGGACGGCACCTCCGCGTTCAACACACGTACGGGACGGGAGACGTCTCCTCCTACTTGATCCAGCAAGGGGAGGAGGAGAGGTTGATGAAGATCCAGCAGCACGACGGCGTGGTGGTGGATGCAGGGCGTCACAGTAGCAGGGCTTCGCCTATACTACGAGGGAGAGACGTAACGGGGAGAGAGGGAGGCGCCAAGGCTGAGGTATGAAGTCCTCCCCTCTCCTCAACTATATATAGGGGTGCCAAGGGGGGTGGGCCGGCCCTAGGAGATGGGATCTCCTAGGGGGGCGGCGGCCAAGGGGTGGGGGGCTTGCCCCCCAGGCAAGGGGGCGCCCCCCTTAGGGTTCCCCCCAACCCTAGGCGCATGGGCCCTTGGGTGGTGGCGCCCCAGCCCACTTTGGGCTGGGTTCCCTCCCACTTCAGCCCATGGGCCCCCCCCCGGGATAGGTGGCCCCACCCGGTGGACCCCCGGGACCCTTCCGGTGGTCCCGGTACAATACCGGTGACCCCGAAACTTGTCCCGATGGCCGAAACAACACTTCCTATATATAATTCTTTACCTCCGGACCATTCCGGAACTCCTCGTGACGTCCGGAATCTCATCCGGGACTTCGAACAATATTCGGGTTACTGCATATACATATCTTCACAACCCTAGCGTCACCGAACCTTAAGTGTGTAGACCCTACGGGTTCGGGAGACAGGCAGAAATGACCGAGACGACTCTCCGGTCAATAACCAACAGCGGGATCTGGATACCCATGTTGGATCCCACATGCTCCACGATGATCTCATCGGATGAACCATGATGTCGAGGATTCAATCTACCCCGTATACAATTCCCTTTGTCAATCGATATGTTACTTGCCCGAGATTCGATCGTCGGTATCCCAATACCTCGTTCAATCTCGTTACCGGCAAGTCACTTTACTCGTACCGTAATGCATGATCCCGTGACCAGACACTTGGTCACTTTGAGCTCATTATGATGATGCATTACCGAGTGGGCCCAGTGATACCTCTCCGTCATACGGAGTGACAAATCCCAGTCTTGATCCGTGTCAACCCAACAGACACTTTCGGAGATACCTGTAGTGCACCTTTATAGTCACCCAGTTACGTTGTGACGTTTGGTACACCCAAAGCACTCCTACGGTATCCGGGAGTTACACGATCTCATGGTCAAAGGAAAAGATACTTGACATTGGAAAAGCTCTAGCAAATGAACTACACGATCTTGTGCTATGCTTAGGATTGGGTCTTGTCCATCACACCATTCTCCTAGTGATGTGATCCCGTTATCAATGACATCAATGTCCATAGTCAGGAAACCATGACTATCTGTTGATCAACGAGCTAGTCAACTAGAGGCTTACTAGGGACATGTTGGTGTCTATTATTCACACATGTATCACGATTTCCGGATAATACAATTATAGCATGAATAAAGACAATTATCATGAATAAGGAAATATAATAATAATGCTTTTATTATTGCCTCTAGGGCATATTTCCAACAGTCTCCCACTTGCACTAGAGTCAATAATCTAGTTACATTGTGATGAATGGAACACCCATGGAATTCTGGTGTTGATCATGTTTTGCTCGAGGGAGAGGTTTAGTCAACGGATCTGCTACATTCAGGTCCGTATGTACTTTACAAATATCTATGTCTCCATCTTGAACATTTTCACGAATGGAATTGAAGCGACGCTTGATGTGCCTAGTCTTCTTATGAAACCTGGACTCCTTGGCAAGTGCAATAGCTCCAGTGTTGTCACAGAAGAGTTTGATAGGCCCCGACGCATTGGGTATGACTCCTAGGTCGGTGATGAACTCCTTCACCCATATTGCTTCATGTGCTGCCTCCGAGGCTGCCATGTACTCCGCTTCACATGTAGATCCCGCCACGACGCTCTGCTTGCAACTGCACCAGCTTACTTGCCCACCATTCAAAATATACACGTATCCGGTCTGTGACTTAGAGTCATCCAGATCTGTGTCGAAGCTAGCATCGACGTAACCCTTTACGACGAGCTCTTCGTCACCTCCATAAACGAGAAACATTTTCTTAGTCCTTTTCAGGTGCTTCAGGATATTCTTGACCGTTGTCCAGTGTTCCTTGCCGGGATTACTTTGGTACCTTCCTACCAAACTTACGGCAAGGTTTACATCAGGTCTGGTACACAGCATGGCTACATAATAGAACCTATGGCTGATGCATAGGGGATGACGCTCATCTCTTCTATATCTTCTGCCGTGGTCGGACATTGAGCTGAGCTCCATACCTTGTAACACAGGCAAGAACCCATTCTTAGATTGATCCATATTGAACTTCTTCAATATCTTATCAAGGTATGTGCTTTGTGAAAGACCTATGAGGCGTCTCGATCTATCTCTATAGATTTTGATGCCTAATATATAAGCAGCTTCTCCAAGGTCCTTCATTGAAAAACTCTTATTCAAGTAGGCCTTGATGCTGTCCAAGAGTTCTATATCATTTCTCATCAATAGTATGTCATCTACATATAATATGAGAAATGCTACAGAGCTCCCACTTACTTTCTTGTAAACGCAGGCTTCTCCATAAGTTTGCGTAAACCCAAACGCTTTGATCATCTCATCAAAGCGAATGTTCCAACTCCGAGATGCTTGCACCAGCCCATAAATCGAGCGTTGGAGCTTGCACACCTTGTCAGCATTCCTAGGATCGACAAAACCTTCCGGCTGCATCATATACAATTCTTCCTTAAGGAAACCATTAAGGAATGCCGTTTTGACGTCCATTTGCCATATCTCATAATCGTAGAATGCGGCAATTGCTAACATGATTCGGACGGACTTTAGCTTCGCTACCGGTGAGAAAGTCTCATCGTAGTCAACCCCTTGAACTTGTCGATAACCCTTAGCGACAAGTCGAGCTTTATAGATGGTCACATTACCATCCGCGTCTGTCTTCTTCTTAAAGATCCATTTATTTTCTATGGCTCGCCGTTCAACGGGCAAGTCAGTCAAAGTCCATACTTCATTTTCATACATGGATCCTATCTCGGATTTCATGGCTTCTAGCCATTTGTCGGAATCCGGACCCGCCATCGCTTCTTCATAGTTCGAAGGTTCACCATTTTCTAACAACATGATTTCCAAGACAGGGTTGCCGTACCACTCTGGTGCGGAACGTGTCCTTGTGGACCTTCGAATTTCAGTAGGAGCTTGATCAGAAGTATCTTGATCATTATTATTAACTTCCTCTCTAGTCGGTGCAGGCACCTCAGGAACATTTTCTTGAGTTGCGCCATTTTCCGGTTCAAGAGGTAATACTTCATCAAGCTCTACTTTCCTCCCACTTACTTCTTTCGAGAGAATCTCTTTCTCTAGAAAGGACCCATTCTTGGCAACAAAGATCTTGCCTTCGGATCTGAGGTAGAAGGTGTACCCAATAGTTTCTTTTGGGTATCCTATGAAGACGCATTTTTCCGACTTGGGTTCGAGCTTTTCAGGTTGAAGTTTCTTGACATAAGCATCGCATCCCCAAACTTTTAGAAACGACAGCTTAGGTTTCTTCCCAAACCATAATTCATACGATGTCGTCTCAACGGATTTCGACTGAGCCCTATTTAAAGTGAATGCGGCAGTCTCTAAAGCATAGCCCCAAAAAGATAGCGGTAAATCGGTAAGAGACATCATAGATCGCACCATATCTAATAGAGTGCGATTACGACGTTCGGACACACCGGTACGCTGAAGTGTTCCAGGCGGCGTGAGTTGTGAAACTATTCCACATTTTCTTAAGTGTGTGCCAAATTCGTGACTCAAGTATTCTCCTCCACGATCTGATCGTAGAAACTTGATTTTCCTGTCATGTTGATTTTCAACCTCACTCTGAAATTCCTTGAACTTTTCAAAGGTTTCAGACTTGTGTTTCATTAAGTAGATATACCCATATCTACTCAAGTCATCAGTGAGGGTGAGAACATAACGATAGCCACCGCGAGCCTCGACACTCATTGGACCGCATACATCAGTATGTATGATTTCCAATAAGTTGGTTGCTCGCTCCATTGTTCCTGAGAACAGAGTCTTGGTCATCTTACCCATGAGGCATGGTTCGCACGTGTCAAATGATTCATAATCAAGAGACTCTAAAAGTCCATCTGCATGGAGCTTCTTCATGCGTTTGACACCTATGTGACCAAGGCGGCAGTGCCACAAGTATGTGGGACTATCATTATCAACCTTACATCTTTTGGTACTCACATTATAAACATGTGTAGTATTATGTTCGAGATTCATAAAGAATAAACCATTCACCATAGGAGCATGACCATAAAACATATCTCTCATATAAATAGAACAACCATTATTCTCGGATTTAAATGAGTAGCCATCTCGTATTAAACGAGATCCTGATACAATGTTCATGCTCAAACTTGGCACTAAATAATAATTATTGAGGTTTATAACTAATCCCGTAGGTAAATGTAGAGGTAGCGTGCCGACGGCGATCACATCGACCTTGGAACCATTCCCGACGCGCATCGTCACCTCGTCCTTCGTCAGTCTCCGTTTATTCCGCAGCTCCTGCTGTGAGTTACAAATGTGAGCAACGGCACCGATATCAAATACCCAGGAGCTACTACGAGTACTGGTAAGGTACACATCAATTACATGTATATCAAATATACCTTTGGTGTTGCCGGCCTTCTTGTCCGCTAAGTATTTGGGGCAATTCCGCTTCCAGTGACCCTTCCCTTTGCAATAAAAGCACTCAGTCTCGGGCTTGGGTCCATTCTTTGGCTTCTTCCCGGCAGCTTGCTTGCCGGGCGCGGCAACCTCCTTGCCGTCCTTCTTGAAGTTCTTTTTACCCTTGCCTTTCTTGAACTTAGTGGTTTTATTGACCATCAACACTTGATGTTCCTTCTTGACTTCTACCTCCGCTGATTTCAGCATTGAGAACAACTCAGGAATGGTCTTTTGCATCCCCTGCATGTTGAAGTTCATCACAAAGCTCTTGTAGCTTGGTGGAAGCAACTGGAGGATTCTGTCAATGACCGCATCATCCGGGAGATTAACTCCCAGCTGAGACAAGTGGTTATGCAACCCAGACATAGTGAGTATGTGCTCACTGACAGAACTATTTTCCTCCATCTTACAGCTGAAGAACTTATCAGAGACTTCATATCTCTCGATCCGGGCATGAGCTTGAAAAACCATTTTTAGCTCTTCGAACATCTCATATGCTCCATGTCTCTCAAAACGCTTTTGGAGCCCCGGCTCTAAGCTGTAAAGCATGCCGCACTGAACGAGGGAGTAGTCATCAGCACGTGTCTACCAAGCGTTCATAACGTCTTGGTTCTGTGGGACGGGTGGATCACCTAGCGGTGCTTGTAGGACATAATCTTTCTTGGCAGCTATGAGGATGATCCTCAGGTTCCGGACCCAGTCCGTATAGTTGCTGCCATCGTCTTTCAGCTTGGTTTTCTCTAGGAACGCGTTGAAGTTGAGGACTACGTTGGCCATTTGATCTACAAGACATATTGTAAAATATTTTAGACTAAGTTCATGATAATTAAGTTCATCAAATCAAATTATTAATGAACTCCCACTTAGATTAGACATCCCTCTAGTCATCTAAGTATTACATGATCCGAGTTAACTAGACCGTGTCCGATCATCACGTGAGACGGACTAGTCAACGTCGGTGAACATCTTCATGTTGATCGTATCTTCTATACGACTCATGCTCGACCTTTCGGTCTTCTGTGTTCCGAGGCCATGTCTGTACATGCTAGGCTCGTCAAGTTAACCCTAAGTGTTTTGCATGTGTAAAACTGTCTTACACCCGTTGTATGTGAACGTAAGGATCTATCACACCCGATCATCACGGCGTGCTTTGAAACGACGAACTTTAGCAACGGTGCACAGTTAGGGGAGAACACTTCTTGAAATTGTATGAGGGATCATCTTATTTACTACCGTCGTTCTAAGTAAACAAGATGCAAAACATGATAAACATCACATGCAATCAAATAATAAACGTGACATGATATGGCCAATATCACATAGCTCCTTTGATCTCCATCTTGGGGCTCCATGATCATCTTGTCACCGGCTTGACACCATGATCTCCATCATCATGATCTCCATCATCGTGTCTCCATGAAGTTGCTCGCCAACTATTACTTCTACTACTATGGCTAACGCGTTTAGCAATAAAGTAAAGTAATTTACATGGCGTTTCTCAATGACACGCAGGTCATATAAAAGAATAAAGACAACTCCTATGGCTCCTGCCGGTTGTCATACTCATCGACATGCAAGTCGTGATTCCTATTACAATAGCATGAACATCTGATACATCACATATAGATCATTCATCATTCATCACAACTTTGGCCATATCATATCACAAACCACTTGCTGCAAAAACAAGTTAGACGTCCTCTAATTGTTGTTGCAAGTTTTACGTGGCTGAATTAGGGTTCTAGCAAGAACGTCTTCTTACCTACGTTAAAGCCACAACGTGATTTGTCAACTTCTATTTACCCTTCATAAGGACCCTGTTCATCGAATCCGCTCCAACTAAAGTGGGAGAGACAGACACCCGCCAGCCACCTTATGCAACTAGTGCATGTTAGTCGGTGGAACCGGTCTCACGTAAGCGTACGTGTAAGGTTGGTCCGGGCCGCTTCATCCCACAATACCGCTGAAGCAAGAAAAGACTAGTAGCGGCAAGAAAGTTGACAAATCTACGCCCACAACAAATTGTGTTCTACTCGCGCAAGAAGAACTACGCATAGACCTAGCTCATGATGCCACTGTTGGGGAACGTTGCAGAAAACAAAAATTTCCTACTCGTTTCACCAAGATCCATCTAGGAGTTCATCTAGCAACAAGTCATCATATGCATCTACCTACCTTTGTAGATCGCATGCGGAAGCGTTCAAAGAACGGTGATGATGTAGTCGAACACGACGTGATCCAAATCACCGATGACCAAGCGCCGAACGGACGGCACCTCCGCGTTCAACACACGTACGGGACGAGAGACGTCTCCTCCTACTTGATCCAGCAAGAGGAGGAGGAGAGGTTGATGAAGATCCAGCATTACGACGGCGTGGTGGTGGATGCAGGGCGTCACAATAGCAGGGCTTCGCCTATACTACGAGGGAGAGACGTAACGGGGAGAGAGGGAGGCGCCAAGGCTGAGGTATGAAGTCCTCCCCTCTCCTCAACTATATATAGGGGTGCCAAGGGGGGTGGGCCGGCCCTAGGAGATGGGATCTCCTAGGGGGGCGGCGGCCAAGGGGTGGGGGGCTTGCCCCCCAAGCAAGGGGGCGCCCCCCTTAGGGTTCCCCCCCAACCCCAGGCGCATGGGCCCTTGGGGGGTGACGCCCCAGCCCACTTTGGGCTGGGTTCCCTCCCAATTCAGCCCATGGGGCCCCCCGGGATAGGTGGCCCCACCCGGTGGACCCCCGGGACCCTTCCGATGGTCCCGGTACAATACCGGTGACCCCGAAACTTGTCTCGATGGCCGAAACAACACTTCCTATATATAATTCTTTACCTCTGGACCATTCCGGAAATCCTCGTGAAGTCCGGGATCTCATCCAGGACTCCGAATAATATTTGGGTTACTGCATATACATATCTTCACAACCCTAGCGTCACCGAACCTTAAGTGTGTAGACCCTACGGGTTCGGGAGACAGGCAGACATGACCGAGACGACTCTCCAGTCAATAACCAACAGCGGGATCTGGATACCCATGTTGGCTCCCACATGCTCCACGATGATCTAATCGGATGAACCACGATGTCGAGGATTCAATCAACCCCGTATACAATTCCCTTTGTCAATCGATATGTTACTTGCCCGATATTCGATCGTCGGTATCCCAATACCTCGTTCAATCTCGTTACCGGCAAGTCACTTTACTCGTACCGTAATGCATGATCCCGTGACCAGACACTTGGTCACTTTGAGCTCATTATGATGATGCATTACCGAGTGGGCCCAGTGATACCTCTCCGTCATACGGAGTGACAAATCCCAGTCTTGATCCGTGTCAACCCAACAGACACTTTCGGAGATACCTGTAGTGCACCTTTATAGTCACCCAGTTACGTTGTGACGTTTGGTACACCCAAAGCACTCCTACGGTATCCGGGAGTTACACGATCTCATGGTCAAAGGAAAAGATACTTGACATTGGAAAAGCTCTAGGAAACGAACTACACGATCTTGTGCTATGCTTAGGATTGGGTCTTGTCCATCACATCATTCTCCTAATGATGTGATCCCGTTATCAATGACATCCAATGTCCATAGTCAGGAAACCATGACTATCTGTTGATCAACGAGCTAGTCAACTAGAGGCTTACTAGGGACATGTTGGTGTCTATTATTCACACATGTATCACGATTTCCGGATAATACAATTATAGCATGAATAAAGACAATTATCATGAATAAGGAAATATAATAATAATGCTTTATTATTGCCTCTAGGGCATATTTCCAACAAGTATCATATACTAGTAAAAGGCATACGATACTAGTGTATGATACTACCTCCATAGTGAATACTATCATAGAGTAGTATCATAGATGATCATATTTATTGCCATGCATGACACAAAGTAAGATAGCATTTAACATGATACAGTGTCTATCTATATTACTTTAACCCCCTCTCTCTTCTTTAATTGTCTGCCACATAAGTATGTTTGCTAGTCTCAAGTGCATGATACCAGTTATGTTACCCCCACTATGGCCAGTCAAACATATGTGTAGTGTCATGTAAAGCTTCATTTATTAGGTAATAGACTCAATTTGTCTTGGTATGTGTGATGTTACTCATAATGAGTAACTAGCTAAGTTACTCAATTTACGTCTCTCCTCATTAACCGATTTACTAAGCAATTTTGGTGAGGTGACATGGAATTAAATGAAGAAAGAGAGAGTTTAGTATCATATCGTGATACTGTATCTTAATAAATGATATGCTAATATGTGTCATGCATGACAATAAATAAGATAATATCTAAGATACTAATACATAATATTATGCACTATAGAGGTAATATCATAGAATAGTATCATATGCATGATACAAACTTAAGATACTACTCATTACGGACATCCTTAGCACGCAAATGTATGGGTCACTTTGCTATAAATTATCTTTCTGATGTCAAAGTGCACGCATTATTGCAGAGTTCACTTGCGTACAATTTAGGACAAAAATTATTGGTGCACAAGGTATATACTATATCAAAGTCAACCACAGTTAATTAAGTGATACGAATAAGTACTAGCTAGGTTTTATTTTTTGCGAGGTGGAGTACTAGCTAGCTAGCTAGGGTCGTCCTTGTGTTGGCTCCCTATAAATAGCATCGTACTCCCTCATATGGACATGTACCAGTTAAGCAGCTAGCTAGCTCATCTCCATCGCATCTGTTCTTGCTATATTCTCCACTAGAACCACCCAATTCATCAATGGCTTCATATCTGAAGGTGGCCACCATCGTTGCTGTTTGCATCGTGCTCGTCCTCAACATGGGTCACCCGGCGGCAGCCACAGAATGCGAAGATTGTTTGGGCGCTTGTGTTGCAATTTGCATTGCCTACGCTGAAACGACGTGCAGCGGCATCTGCACCGTCATAACTCTTGCATGCCAGGAATGTAAGGACGCAGCCTTAATTGAGTGTGGTGCAACATGCTACGGCGGTTGTACCCTCTTCTGCTAAACCGGCCGATTGTGCCCTGTTGCTCGCTGTAAGCTACGTGCATGCTTGTGTTCGTTGTTGCTATTATAAGCCATATAGATAAGCGAACTAATGCCGTTGATGTGTGCATGTGGCAAAAGTTCCTTCGTTTTATTGTTCCCCCTCGTTTCAACCATCAGTAAATATACTTGTGTGCACGTTGTGTATGTTTTGTGCTTCTTCGTACATATCATGTGTCCAACGTGTTGTCATACTCAAACAATAGGGATATATCCTTATCAAGAGAATGCAGTTCCAAAGTAGTATGTAGTTTCACTTCCCGCGCGGTAGGGTATCTTCTTTCTCTCAGCGCCTCATAGTGGCTAAAGATTGCATCTAATTCCTTCACAACTTGTCTTCTTCCAGCATAAAACTCCGTCCTAAATTTTCTATGATTTTTCTTCTTCACCCAGGATACAAGTTTCCTTTGCTGTGCTTGATCGTTCATGAATTATTCCAACTACTTTCATGAAAGACTAGTTTAAGACCATGAACGAATTAATGTTAAGTGTTAGCTTATTATATTGATGCCAACTCCATTATATGTAGAAGAGTTGATACCATGGGCCCGCAAAGTAAACCAATATACGGAATTAAGCATGCAGTTTAGGAATACTTAGTGTGAAGTCTCCGTGGTAGCGACCGAAATATTGCAAGCGCGATTTTCTAATGCTAAGGAATCATTACTTTGAACAAGTTTGTCGGTGCTAGTAGCATGTAGGCTAATACATAGTGGCATTCATGAGGAATTGTGCCAATCAATGGATAACTTCTTAGTAGTCGCATATTATTCCGTCCGTCTGAAAATATTTGTCGAAAAAATGAATAAAAATGGATGTATCTAGGAGTAAAATATGTTAGATACATGCATTTCAACAACAATATTTCTGGACCGCTCATTGATATGGTCTAATCTAACAAGAACTACTATTACAAGTACTTATTTTGCAGCTACGCACACCTGCTTCATCGAGCAGTTCTACATTCGCGGGGTGGCTAATAAAATGAGGGGTCCCGGTGTGCCCTAGTCGTAGTTGCCGACATGCACGGGTCGGCCGCTATGTACTTTCTTGCGTGTAAAGAGTGACCAATGACACAGATCGCTCCAGGACGTTGTCGCCATCTCCAGGAAACGGCCGTCCACTATATCCTCCACCACCCATACGGCCGGAATATAAGGATCTTAGAAACCTATACAGCTGACAATACCCGACGCAGCCCGTATCCCGAAGGAGATGTTGCGTGTAAGGAATGATTGTATTCAACTATTTTAAGTTTTAATATATGGGCGGGTTACAAAAACAACTTGAGCATAGCACTAGAAAACACTAGGGGATGGCAAGTTTCATACAATCAGACAAAAAATTCCCATCATCACCTTGATACGATAAGCCTAAACGGTAGATAAATTCATTAGCGAAGGCATCGGCGGCCGGAGGGGAGTGGTCGTCGTTGCTCGCCATGCCACTATCGTACAACAACAAGGAGGAGATGATCACGACCAGATGTCGGGCGGCACAGACCTTCTCCGCTACGAGTAAAGTGGCTTTTGCCCGGGCGGCCACCCTCTTGCAGCGGTGGCACCGGGCATTCGTCTCCGTCGAGGTATTTAACCGGAGGATGACGTCGCGGTGAACTCCTTTGGGTCGGCCGGGGTGGACCTGCAGGACCCGCAGCCGATGCGGAAGGAACCGGCTATCTAGCAGGCCAACTACCTCACACAGCGAGCAGCTCACACCTCCGATTCGTACATCTTCCGCCGCGGGCTTGGCGGTGCGAGAACGAGAACCCATCGTCCGAAAGGAGCATGGCCAATAGTGGTAGGGGAGGGCCTTTGAGGGTGCAGATCTAGACCGACGAGGACCTCGATAGTTCAGCGCGGTCGGCTGCATTGCCTCGCCGGGCTACTGGGGACATTGCAGAGCTCGAGCTCCCGCCCCTGTCCATCCGCGACGGGCGAAGCGCGATGCGAAGGGCGAGGTCCTCGTTGTCCCAATCCGATTGCAGCAAGGCATCCCAGTCGATGGGATCTGCCTCGTAGCCAGATTTGCTGCCACAGTCGCTACGAGAACCAGCCACAATTGTCTGGAAAGGGGAAGCGACAGGGATGGGAGCGAACATGAGTGGAGTGGAAGGGGAGCGGAGAGGCCAAGAGTGAGCTATGTTTGCGCCCCGATGGGGATGGGGTGGTCCATCGTGTGCCGATCTGACGTGGCTGCCGCATCCAGTCCGCCCATATCCACCATAGATACAGGTTAGATTTGGAGCTATTGTTCAGCCCGGCTGCTTGGGCTAATCATGTGGGATCCGGTTGGGTGGCAATTTGCGGCTTGGACAGCGATCAGACTGTCCGCACAGATGTTTGTGGCGGTCTGAGGGCTCCCGTTGTACATGCTATAAGGGCCAGTTCTTTTGAGCCATGGCTTCTACATAAGCTGCGGTGGAAATAAGCCCTTGATAATCTGCAGTGGAAATAGGACCCTGAAATTAAGCCATCCAGTTCTTTTGTGTCAGCTTATGTTCCAAGTTCTCTGATGAAAGTCTGCAATACCCCTAAAATGTCCAAAAACTAGGTGCACATGAGCACTTCCCTTCCTGAAGATATATCAACAGAAAACAGCTAATAGTCGATGTGGGCGGTGGCGGCGGTGGTACAGCAGGCAACGGCTGGACGAACTGCGGAACATGAGGCAGCGGTCGGATTGAACAAGCTGCTGCCTGTTCGGCCTCAAGTCTAGCTGTGCTCGGCGGCCTCGTGCTCGGCGGTGTGCTGTAGGGTACGGCTAGCGGCGGCGACAGAAAGAAGGAGCTGGCTGGGCTGGGCTTGGCTTGTGCCTCTCAGTAGAAAATAAGGTCGCATGGTATAGAAGCTAGGATGGGCTTGTGCCTCTCAGCAGAAAATCTCCCAAAATCCCATGCGAACTTTTTTTTGGGATTTTATATGATAACTATGTATGATAATGCATCAATTAATCACAAAATAATTCATTTATTATTTTTAAATGCAAATATAACTATTTTGTGCCCAAGGGAGGTGGGGTCAGACCCTGGCCTCGGCATTCTAATCCGGTTCTGGCAGGCCCAACCATTTTAATATATTTATTTATTTATTCCATGACTAAGCCGTTTTAAATACTTGGTCAGCAATCTCTAACCAATGATAAGATCACAAGACAAGGCCTAGCGAACTACTATCTATTTTCGTAGTCAACCGTGCCGCTAGTCAAACTACTCCAATCCAGTTATATTGATGCGTGCTCATCACCAGTTCACCATGTTTTAAAGCAACCGAGTTATCTTTCTTTTTTGCGGAAAAGCTCCGTCTTTATATTATAAGACTTCCAACATTCTGGAAAACATATTGTTGATGTGGTTAAGAAGCAATTAAACAATACTTAGTGGGCAATCTCCGTGACAGCAATCCAAATATTGCTACTAGTTTTCTAATGCAAAGGAGTTGTTGCTTTCAATAAGCTCGGTACTAGTTGCATTGTTGTCTAATAGTATTATGTGACGTTGGTAAGAAATTATGTCCAGCAAAGGATAACATCTTAATTAGCATTAAGAGCTAGAGCCTTGCCTATTTTATCCTAGAAACCGGGACAACGCTGTCGCGCACGTACGGATTTATTAAGTAGTAATTATTCTGTATTTTTTTCATTGATATATAGGAATGGATCAGTGTATATGTGGAGTGTACACAATCCCTTGATGGAACTAGGCCGTTTTAAGTACTTGGTTAGCAATATCAAACTAATGATAAGAACTCAAGACTAGGCATCCTCTACAACACTAAGCTCTCTAGTTTTAATGAGCCTACATTCAATTGATGTATCCAATTAAAATTGGGTCATCCGATTTTATCCGAGCCAACAATTTCTCAAAGCTCCACGATTCTATTCTTCTATACTATACACTATGCTTTCTAATTTTTAAGGCCTCACAACTAATTGAGTTAATCAATTTAGAATTGGGTCATCCGATTTGGACTGCGTCAATAATTTCTCAAGCTCTCTCATTCAATTCTTTTTATTCACCATGTTCCAAAAATTTGAAGCTCTTTCATTCAATTGAGCTTTTCAATTTTGATTTGGTTTACGATTTTGACTGGGCCAACGATTATTCAAATCAATCAACAGCAACCGGCCTATAAAAACGTATCAATCCCCCGCACCCTCCCACCACCTAGAGAAAAGAAGCGTCGCCATGTGATATTGTAGCATCAATATAATGCATGCAATCATCGACACAGGAATTTCCACAGATAAATATAAGTTGGTTAGCCAATAACACGGAATCACACCACAAAAGGCTGACCAAATCACAGCATTATAAATAAAAATAAAACACACTATATCATCTCCCCCACCCGTCACACTGAATATTCCATCAGCTATAAAATATAGGGGGTATCAGTTTTTTAGAAAGACGGATTTCTTTAACTTTGATCAAGTTCAGAGCAAAAATATCGACATCCATAATATTAAACAAAAAAATATGGAAATTCATTTTGTGATGAATCTGAAAATACCGATTTGATATTACGGATTTTGATATATTTCTTTACAAATTTGACCAAGCTTAATAAGTTTGACTTTTCAAAAAAAATACACCTTACATTTTGAAACAACGTAATTATTTAAAAAAAACACAAACGGCGCAGCAAAGCGCGCACAACCCTTCTAGTAGCATTTATTTACAAAGCCAATTGTGCTGCTAGTTATTTGTATCGTGATCATCAGTAGTTCACCTTGTTTTAAAGCAACCCAGTCGTCAGTATGAGTGTTAGTTCAAACATATCTGTCAATGTACAGCCGTTTATGCATTTTAGCTATGATTTGCTGCCCATGAATTAATCTACCGAGCAGGTTTTTATTTTCTTTTATTTTTTATTTTCGCTCATGCAACTAGCTAGCAGGGAGTGTTAGTTAATATAACTTTATAAAATGCTTGAATATTTCAGTTTTCCACATGAATCTTTATTACATTGCTAAGGATACTTGCCATCATGCAAAACAGCGTTGTTGTCCACTCTTTTCCGGGGCTGTACTTTTATTGATAATTATATATTTTGAAAGTATATTTTGGTATTATTAAATATTTATTTTTGCTTTCAAAATATATATTGCTATAGTCACCTGGTTTTGTATTAGGAATTCGTCGGCAACTAGTGCCAAGAAATAGTCAGTTGTACTAAAAGCTGAACTTTAAATGTTTTTTATAAAAAAGAACATTCAATTTGTACATATTATTTAAGAATGCCTAAATTGATCCTATGCATGCAGTAAGAACACCTGTCGTGTCATATTTATTAAGTATGTAGATGTAGATTATAGGATATTTTGACAACTAAGTTTTCGGGAGAACTTACTCTGGAGATACACAGTATGATATTCATATGGTTATACGAAGTGTGTATAGCCCTTTTTACTAGTGAGTAAGGGTGCTCAATCGAATCAGAATGCTTTATGGTCGAACCCGGGCTACCGACGGGAGTTGATTTTGAGAAATCTTCGATTAAACAAGGTGATACATGAGCACCCATAATCCTGACGATGTCATGGAGGGAACTGGAGGAAGAGATTCGGATCAGTCATGGCTTCATCAACTTCAGCAAGGGAGTCAGCAAGGAACTTGGACTATCATGCATGCTCAGTGACCCACATGGTGCCCTGCATGAGCATGTGGTACTTCCGGTTAAGATGAATGGCATGGGTGGCATTGTTGTTGAGGAAGTATTGGTGGAGGCGAGTCCATGCTGACAAGACAGTGCCGTCTGAGGACATCGCAAGGTCCAGAAGACTACCGCCGATCGTGGTGTAGATCCACCCGAAGATCCTGATGTCGGTAGGTCGCAACTCGGGATTGTCGACGTCAAGTTCAAACGTCCTGTTAATGTGGTTGAGTACAACGCCACAATGAAGGTGGAGAGGACGAACAACAAGAAATTTGAAATTTATGATAGTTGTTGGTGGATGGGTCGGGTTTGGAAGGGGTGTAAGAGTGGATGTTGGTATTATGCACGGCAATGGGGGCCTGAAGTTTGAAAATTAATTGGATGGGTAAGAAGAGAGAGTTGAAGCAGTAGTGATAATGGGCACCATGGCGCCGACAGAGAAACTAGAAGTGGTATGCAAGGTTTGCACCCAAAGGGAGGTGGCGCTGGAATTGGTATGGGAGTTGCTCAATAGCGAGTAAATGCTTGCGTCAAGGGTTACAAGTGTTGATGTACAACACATCAGAGAATGAATAAAGAGAGTGCCCTGACTAGCTGGAACATACGGAAAGGCTTGCACATGTGCACGAGCGATCTTAGATCCTAACCTCTAAGGACTATGGTACAACACAAGCTTTGCTACACCTAGGGGGGCTTACGTGGGGAGGGGGTCACGTAATGATTTGTCAATTTCTAATTGGTCATTAGTGGAGGCGGCCCATCTTGAAATTCAGGGGGGTTTGATTAGTTCAGATTTCAGAATGAAGTTACGTAGGATACATAAGATGCATTACGTAGTTCTAGCATGTTTGGTAGTACAGGTACAACGGTAGATACAGATGATGCATTGTTTAGCAATATTAAATTGAAATCATGTAGTACGAGGGTTAGCAAGTGGCAAAGGCTAACAATACACAATCCGTGCAAACGTGTTGGTCACTTTCATGTATATAATCCTTCTCATGTCAAAGTGCAAGCATTCAATCATTGGTGCACAAGGTATATACTATATTGAAGTCAACAACAGTTAAATTAAAAATTACGGATCACACTCAAAAAGTATCTAAGTGATACAGATCAGTAAATTAGCTAGTTCTTTTTTTTTCGGGAGGTGGAGATAGAGTACTAGCTAGCTAGTACAGGGTAATCCTCACGTTGGCTGCCTATAAATAGCATCCTGCTCCATCATATGGGAATGCACCACTTAAGCAGCTAGCTATAGCTCATCCCCATCCATCGCATCTCTTCTTCCTCAATCCTCCACTACAAACACCCACCCAATTCATCAATGGCTTCATCTCTGAAGGTGGCCGCTGCCCTTGCCGTGGCCGTTTGCGTCGTGCTTGTGCTGAACATGGGCCAGCCTGTGGCAGCCACGGAATGCAAAGATTGTCTCGCTGACTGTGTTGACATTTGCGTCAACTACTCTGACACTGCGTGCAGCGGCATCTGCACCGCCAAACCTCCTGCATGCCAGTCATGCAAGTACGCGTCCTTCCTTACGTGTGGTGGCACATGCTACAGCGCCTGTGCCCATTTCTGCTAAAGCCTATAGTGGCTGTAAGCTGCCTGCGTGTGTTGGTACCTCGTTGTTGCTAAGCCATGTAATTAAGTGAACAAATGCTATTGCTATGTGCATATGGCAAATGTTCCTCTTTGTTTTATCGTTCCGCTTTGTTTCAACCATCAGTAAATATGCATGTATGTGTGCAAGTCATCTATATATGCTTTGTGCTTCTTTCTATCATGTGTCTGACGTGCTCATGCTGGGGGGATATCAGGTGATACCACCTATTACATGCTCCCATGCTAAAAAAATTAAAAAGTCACATTAGATGTTTCAAGAAAAATTGAAAACAATTATGGATGTTCACAAGACATACGTTTATAACCCCTAAAAATTCAGATCAAAATTCAAAATATACATTGAGAAACAAAAAAGACAAAACTGTATGTGAATAGTGTCATTCCTGACACTGTTCATGTTTTGTCTTCTTTTACACTATTCATTCTAGATTTGTCATTTTTGTTTCTCAATAGGTATTTCAAATATGGGTCTGATTTTTTATGGGTCGCAGACACATGTCTTGTGAAGATCCACAAAGTTTTTCAGAATTTTTTTGAGACATCTAAATGTGATTTTTGAAAAGTGATATATCATGGTAGCATATAAAGGGTAGTATCACCTGATATTTTCTGGCTCATACAGTCCTTATAAAATGGGGATAAATCCTTATCTCAAGAACACAGTTACAAAATACGTAGTTCAGCTCCCTCATTCTCGGTTAATCTTTTTATCGTATTCGTAAGGTCTAATGTTCATATCTTTAACGAGCTTAACAAACGAGCCAGCTCGCGAGTTATACGAGTCGAGCCAATCTTGAAATTGAGCTCGCTATAGTAACGAGTCGAGTCGAGCTAGCTCATTAAAGAAACGAGCTTTAGCGAGTCGGGTCGAGCTGGCTCGACTCGGCTCGAATTCCACCCCTAGGTTTGCCTCTCTCTCTCAGCGGTTGATCTAACGGCGTAGAGCTCGCATACAACTTATCTTCTTCTAGGCTGAAACTTCAGGTATCATGCAAAATGAAAAAAATAGTGTGCTATGACAAAATAGTGTGGCCCTTAAAATATGTCATTAGCGTGTTATAGCATGCTATTAGCAAGACATTGTACACTGGGATTTTAGCGAGGCATTGCTCATGACATTATAGCATGCTATTAGCAACGCTATTTTTTCGCTCATCATGCATCACCATGTCAATTACATGTACAAAGTTTCACACCCTTGGCACGAAATAAGAAAATTAAGTATTGCAGGACTGCAAAGTAAACCAATATATATGGAACTAATTGAGTATGCAATTTAGGGATACTTTATGGCACTCTCCATGGCAGCCACCGATATATTGCTAGCTCCTTTTGTAATGATCAAGAATCATTACTTTGAATGAGTTTCTCAATGCGAGTTGCATGTAATTAGTAACATTCATGAGGAATTGTGTCGATCCAAGAATAAGATCTTAATTAGCATATTACTAATTAATACCTAAAGATATATACCACCTTTAAGAATTTATAGCTAGCATAAAACCATACATGATATATCCTTCTTCCTTCCACTCCGCCATCATGGATTGGATTTGGCTTTGGCTTTGGAGCTGGTTCATCTGAAATGCTAGCAGCATAGAGCTCTGACCTATTTTCCTAAGAAATTGGGCCACTGTTTTCGTATTGATGAATTTAGGAATAGTTATGTTGCATTTTGTTCATTGATATATAGGGATAGGGCAGTGTATAAGTGGAGTACTTCGCTGATGCCAGCAAGTTAATAACCATCTCTTACACGTGTTAACAATTTCTTCTACAACAAGTAGTTTGATATCATTCACAAATTAATGTCAAGTGGTAGTAGCTTCTTCTATTAATATCAACTCCATTCACCAATCATTCACGATCGTGACAAATCACAGAAGGTTCCACACCTTCTGGTTAGAAGAAGTGGAACACTAGTACTACTATATAATAGGCCTGCAAAGTAAACCAATGTATGGAATCAAGCATGCAATTTAGGAATACCTAGTGAGCAATCTCCGTGACAACAACCAAACTGTTGCTAGCAAGTTTTCTAATACCGAGGAATCATTAGTTTGAGGGAGTCTTTCAATGCTAGCTGCATGTTATCTAACAAGTAGTGATGTTCACAAGGAATTGCGTCCATCGAAGGTTGACATCTTAATTAGCATATGACTAATTAAGACCTACAGATATATACCACCTTGAAGCACTAATAGCTACAACAAATCCATGCATGGCACTCCCTTCATTTCTAAATATAAGTCTTTTTAGAGATTGCAATAGAGACTACATACAGAGGAAAATGAGTCAATCTACACTCAAAATATGTCTATATACATCCGTATGTAGTTTATATTGAAATCTCTAAACAGACTTATATTTAGGAACGAAGGGAGTAGATCATATTTCCTTCTGCTCTGCCTCTTCTGTACCACACTTAGAAAAACATTCATGGATTGGCTTTTCCTTAGGGGCTAGTTCATTGGAACAGCCCCTAAAGCTAGAGCCTGGCCTATTTTGTTTAGGGAACCATGTTGCTAAATCTTTGGTGCCTCAAAATTTTCGAGCGTCACTCGAATTCACAGCAAGACTAAAGGTGGGGCGACACGAGGAGCGAAAGCAACGAGCGTCGACCACGGCGAGGCTGCGGCAAGACCTCACCGGAGATGGGGACAATTTTGCGAGTGATAGCGTGTTGTGGCGCCCAAGGCGAAGGCGGGGAAGCAGGTTGACAGGTGCGGGGGGTGCGGGGATGTTGGAAAATTTTGGTTGCCGGTGAGCTTTAGAGGGATGATCATGGGTGGTGGAGGCAAATGGGTCTGCCGAGGGTACCGTGGGGTGGACCGTGTGTTGATTTTTGGGAAGACAACGAACCATATGTGGGCTGGAGGTTGAGGGTGAATCCCAACCGTCCCATATCAATTGTGTGCCCCATAAAATTGACTGTTGTTTACAGGAGTGTTATGATCTATTAGTTAGGAGCTTGATCTCTATTTGATACCTAGTATTTGGCTAACTTACAACAACAAGCAGGTCGATCATACAAGATAGATGTACAAGGCAAACCAACCTGTGGTTGGATGGTTAGTTGGGCAGGGTTTAAATCCAGGTGCTCGTGTTTATCCTGGATTTATTTCAGGATATCCGACGATGTGTGTTCAGTGGGAGGAGACGTTCCCGTCGACTATGAGGCGTCTACGATGACTTCGTACAATCTCAAGATGATATGCCGGGTCAGTCTCTCGGAGGTGCTCATAGAGATAGGGTGGGCGTGTGTGCGTTCATAGAGGTGAGTGTATGCGCGTATATATTAGCCCTTGCGTCTGCACTGTGCTAAAAAAAGATGTACACCATGAGCGAATACTTCAACAGACGTCATGCCGAAATACGCCGTCTCCGTCTCCACCATGGCACCACGCTGGCCGCCGGCGGCTGGCACGTCCTCAGAATCATAGGATACTCGCAGACCAAGCTGCTCGGCGCCGGCGCGTTGGCCCGGTTCTGCCAAGTCGAGGCGGCTTTCGCACTAGTGGCCACCCCGTCATTGGTGAGTCGGGCGGCTTTCGCACTGGTGGCCACCCCATCCTTCGCGAGGTTCCTGGAATCTTCGATGTCGAGCCGAAGAGACTTTGCACTTTTTCAGTGGCGGGCATCCATCTCCGCCGAGGTCGCTGGCCGGAGGATGACATCACGGAGGAGATCCTCCTCCGGGTCAACCAGCATGGACCTACAGAATTCGCAGCTGCTGCGGGAGGAACCCGCAATCTCTCGGACATGCTGCCTAGCATGTCCGGCTCGCGCCTCTGATTTGTGCGTCCTCCTTGCAAGCTCGGTAGTGCGGGAACAAGCACCCTGCTCCGACCGGGAGCAGCGGGGCCCAAGGTGGTAGGGGAGGGTCATAGAGGGCGACAGATCTGGACCAGCAGAGATCGCGACAGGCTGACGTGGTCCATTGCATTGCCTTGTCGGGAAACGGTGGAGAACAGAGAGCTCGAGCTCCTACCATTGTACATCCATGAACCGCGGAGCACAACGCAAAGGGTGAGGTCTCCTCATCATCAAAATCCCACTTCGGCAAGGCATCCCTGTCGATGGGCTCCGCCTCGTTGCTGGATCCGCCACTGAAATAGCTGCCAGAACCAACCATGGTAGCCCGAGAAGAGGAAGCGATGCGGATGGGAGCGAACCTGAGTGGTGTAGAAGGGGAGAGAAGAGGCCAATACTGAGCTATGTTTGCGCCCTAGTGGGGACGGGTTGGCCGAGCATGAACAGGTTCGATGTGACTGCCACGTCCGGGCGTGTCGATCTGCCCAGACGATAGGGCTAACTATGTGGGGTCCAGTTGGGTGGCAATTTATGGGTTGAGTAGTGACCAGGCTATCCGCCCATACGTTTGGGGGGATATGAGCGCTCCGTTGTACATGCTTTAAACCTGGGCATGGGAAGCCTCGCCCGCCGGCGTCTAGGCTGGGCTTGTGCCTCTGTTAATTGTTTTTAAATAATACATTTTTTTAGTAATTTGCACAAATATTACGCCGAAAATATTATTTTCAAAAATAATACACCGTCGGCCAGCAGCTGGCCGACTGGTCCTAGTTAGCCAGCAGCAGGCTGACTGGTTCTTATCGGCCAACTGCGAGCCGACAGGTGGCTTCTTGGCCACGCGGAGGCCGACTATTGGCCAGGCCACGTCGGGCACTGGCTGTCGGCGCGGGCTGGGTCACGGGCGACCCAGTCAGCCAGCTGCCGACCGATCGGCCAGCTGCTGGCCGACAGGGAGCCGACCCCGCAGCACACGTCTCTTTCTCCTCTCCTTCTTCTTTCCATTTCTCCCACCGCAAGCTTCTCTCTGTTCTTCCTTCCTCCTCTCTCTTACACGAACTAGCTCCAATTAATACACCAAAATGACCCGTTTTTTCGCGGATTTGGCACCGTGAATGGGTTCTACATAGTTAGAGGAGCCAATAGAGACCTCGATCTACTGATGGGGTAGCTTGTGGTGGTCGTGGTGAGCATTTTTTCAGCGCATTGGTGGAGGTTGTGGCGGTGGTGGAGGTGGAGGTGGTGGTGGTGAAGCCGGGGCAGTGTGGTGGAGGCGAAGCTCTGGTAGTTTGGTGGAGTTTCCGGCTCCAGTTCCGGTGATTGAAGTCCGTCGTTCGTCGTTCGCACGCACGCTACAAGGGTATATTTCAAAAAACATTTTTATTTTCAAAGTTGCGTGCAATTATTTTTATTTTCTCTAGTAGTAATGTAAATATATTTAGGTAGTCGTGGTGAGCATTTTATTTCCCGGGACCGGTGTGCAATTATTGTTATTTGCTCCGGTAATAACGTAAATATATTTAGGTGGTCGTGGTGAGCATTTTATTTCCTGGTTCCGGTGTGCGATTATTGTTATTTGCTCCGGTATTAAACGTAAATATATTTAGGTTTGTCAGTAATTGGAGTTGCTCCGGTAGTAAACGTAAATATTTAGGTGTTCTTGGTGAGCATTTTAAGTTGTTGCTTAATATTTGTATTAGTTGCTCCGTTAATATTCTGTAATATATAGCTAGCTAATATATAGACATGTCTAATATTTCTTAGTGGGGGTATATTAAGTTGTTGCTTAATACCTGTGTTTCGTTGTTGAAAAAAAATAGGTGAGCTGAGATGTCTGATGTAGTGAACTTCAGATTTTGCTATGGTCCTGGTACTATCCAAACAACTAAGATGGGAGCAGATCTGAGTGAATTTACTCATATAGATGTGCCAATGAGCGCACCTCAAACATGGTCAGTCAGTCAGTTGAAAGAATGGATTGCGGCAAGTTTAGGTCTTGATACTGAAACACACACCGTCGGTGTTCATGCATTGTGGACAAGGTCAAGTTCAATAATTTACTTTTATTTGAGGCCGATAGAGCGAGCCCGAATGGGTGCGGTGGTTACAAGGTTGTGAACGAAGGGGATGCAATCCTGATGCTTTAGTTCTTCCCGTCGTGAAGGAGGTCACTGCACATGAAGGCAAGGGTGGCTACGATCCTGGTCATAGCAGTGTGGGGAGGCAGTTATCTATGTCAAACGCTGGAGATGATGGTTACGAACAAGGACAGAGCAGTCAGGTAGAAGGAGGAAATGCTTATGGTTATGAACCAGGGCAGAGTAGTCAGGTAGAAGGAGGAAATGCCGATGGTGATTACAATGGCGAGGTGGACGCTGATGAGGTAGATGGGCACATGCAGGACCAGATGGAAGAAGAAGACACCGATGTTGAAAGGGGTCATGCCGATGATTCTGACGAGTCAGATGAAGAAGAAAATGCAGAGGAGGTCCCGAATCCTGCATCGTGGAATCATGACTTCTCATATGCAATGACCGTGAATGATGGACATGATTCAGCATGGAGATATCACCAGAACAATATTGCGACGGGTGCTAGGTATCCGAACAAGCAAGCCCTGAAAGATGCAATAATTAACTGGGCAATGTCCATGCAAAGGGTTTTCACAGCTTAGGTGTACAGTCAGAAATTCCTGACAATGGTATGCAAGAACGCATATTGTCCCGCCAGGGTGCACGGCTTTCTCCCTAAGTATGGCACAAGTTGGGTGATAAGTGACTTAGTTAATCACACTTGTCTTATTCCCTGTATCCCTCAGGATCATGCCAGCCTTTCATCCACGCTTATTGCTCGGTTGTTTTACGATGAGATAGTGTAGGGCAAAGCTATGGAAGTGAAGGAAGTCCAGACAAAAGTCTTCGCCAGGTTCAAGTACAGAATTTCTTATGGCGAGGTTTGGAGGGCTAAGCATGCGGCGCTTGAGAGGAGATTTGGTTCTTATTTTGATGCATATGACTCTGTTGTCCAGCTCCTCCACACCCTGCAGCAGCGGAATTCAGGCACCTATATCGATATCCAAGACATGTTCATGCCAGAGTTCCCAACTGTGAGGGTGCTGCATCGTCTCTTCTTCTCTTTCGGTGTATGCATCGAAGCTTTCTGGCATTGCCGACCGGTGATATGTGTTGACGGTACTTTTCTCACAGGCAAGTACAAGGGTCAGATCCTGACAGCCATAGGTCAAGACGGCCAAAATCAAGTCGTCCCACTCGCATTTTCTTTTGTGGAGAGTGAGAACATTGAAAGTTGGACATGGTTCTTCAGGCAGTTGAAAATATCAGTTGTGAAGGAGAAGCCCAATGTGTGCATCCTTCATGACAGGCATGCAGGTATACTCAGTGCGATAAGGACACTGACAAACCCAAGCCCTGAGGAACAAGTTCCATGGCAGGACTTGCAGAGCCATTGGTGCATGCGCCATCCGGGGGCTAATTTCTTCTCACAGTTTAGAAATAAGAACCTGATGAATCTGTTCAAAAAACTCTGCAAGCAGAACCAGCTATGGAAGTACAATTTGATACGCGACAGACTTAATGTGTGCATGCAGAGACACGTGAGGGACAGGAAAGCAGCAAGAGATGCAGCGATGAGGGCAAATGTTGAAGTAGTAGCTGCACAGTTGGCAACATGAACATCGGCCGTGGAGGAGGAGCCTGTTGGGCTATGTGACCTGCCAGGCTTTGACCCACCTGGTACTAGGAGAAGGCTTGGGAGGTCGATTAAAACCTTCGAGCAGTGGACAGAGCATGAGCCTCTAGAGTGGTGGTCTTTGCTACATGACACACATGGAGCACGATACGGTGTCATGACAACAAACCTCGCAGAAACATACAACTTTGTCCTCAGAGGAAACCGGGCATTGCCACTTACAGCCATCGTTGAGGGTATTTTCTATGGCACCGTCAAGTATTTCAGAGATAGACGTCAAAAAGCAGAGCAACATATCTTCAACAACCCGAATACACGGTAGTGTGAAAGAGTCACGAAGTACATGGACAACAAGATGCAAAAAGCTAGATCACACACTGTAGTCGCCATCGGTAATCAAGAAAGAAGGTTTGAGGTTCGCTTAGCCAACAACAAATTCGGATGTGCAAATGAGTTGAGGACGCATGAGGTGAAAATTGGTAATGAAGCCTGGCCAACGTGTGAGTGCACATGCAACAAACCGAAATTGCTTCACCTACCTTGCTCACATGTACTTGCTGCTTGCGGGCAGCTTGGAATGGATGCAATATCGTTTGTGTCTCCATTTTTTCTGAAAGAGTCTGTCCTCAATACCTGGACAGGTGAGCTGATGGGTTTTCGATCAATGGGTAATTTCAACAGCGTCAACCCCGCTGAAAGGCATTACATTCCAAACCCAGAGCATATGCGTACAAGTAGAGGCAGACGGCATTGTCGACGCATCCGGAATGATATGGATGAATCTAAAGCAGGAGGTCCGACTAGGCAATGCATTCTGTGCAATGAATTTGGCCATAGGGACACTAAGTGTCCCACTTTCGTCACTAGGCGTGGACGAGGCAACCGGGGAAGAAGAGGAGGAAGAGGCAGTAGAGGAGTAAGGGCGAGAGGAAGAAGCTAAGCTAGCAGTAGTATGTTCTGAATTTGTATTAAGTGTGGCACTATGTTCTGAATTTGTATTAAGTGTGGCACTATGTTCTGAATTTATATTAAGTGTGGCACTATGTTCTAAATTTGTATTAAGTGTGGCACTATGTTTTGAATTTTTATTAAGTGTGGCACTATGTTCTGAATTTTTATTAAGTGTGACACTATGTTCTGAATTTGTATTAAGTGTGACACTATGTTCTGAATCTGTATTAAGTGTGGCACTATATTCTGAATTTGTATTAAGTGTGGCACTATGTTCTGAATTTTTATTAAGTGTGGCACTATGTTCTGAATTTTTATTAAGTGTGGCACTATGTTCTGAATTTTTTTATGTGCAGGAATGTCGGGAATGTGGTTGCTGAATGGGGACATTGATAGGGGTCATCGTGGTGCAATATGGTATGAGCGCAAGCTTGAGCCTCTGGTCACTCGCACTCCTAAAGAAAACTGGATGATACACCCGGGATGGCTTCAGTGGTACGTGTTTTATTAATTTGCACACTGACATGCATATTAATGGGAGACACTAACTAAAATGTTCTCTGATGAAGGTTGAAATGGGCCGGCCTTTTACCTTTCGCGCGTCTGGTTGAGTCTATCCCGGGTGAGAAATGCATCGCCATCGACGGGTCCTCGTTGAGCTGCTTAGTGGACCGTTGGAGGCCAGAGACCCACACGTTTCACTTCCGATGGGGAGAGATGGCTCCTACTCTGGAGGATGTGTCACTTTTGCTCGGGCTACCGTTGGCAGGTCATGCCATAGGACCGTTGGACGCACCGGCTGGTTGGGAGCGAGCCCTTACACAACGTTTTCATGGTGTTTTTCCGAATGCTCCGGATCCAGTATGGGAGCATCACGGACCTAAGTATGAGTGGTTGCTCAATTTCCGGGTAATTTCCCCAACCTCTTATCTTCAATTTATCGTGCATATGGTTTTACAGAAAATAACTGCGATTAACTAAAACTTTCTCTTTGCTTAATGCAGATCCAAAACTTCCGGGCGCCGTTGACTGCGGAACAGATCACTCGGAGCCTGGAGGCCTACTTAATGTGGCTTTTCGGCAAGGTGATGTTCACAGAGAACCATGTCACCACTATTAACGCGCTCTACATCCCTATGGCACTCGAGATAGCGAGCGCTCTGACGGTGGATCAGATCAGACAGAGGAGTTGGGGTTTGGCGGTCTTAGCGGCTACATACCGAGGTATGTGCAACGGTTGCCAGCTTACATCGAGAAAGCCAGCCCTTCTTGGATGCCCTCTATTCCTACAACTATGGTCGTGGGAGAGGTTTTCTATAGGGCGACCAGATGTACGTGTTCGTGAGCCTATAGACGCCATGTTTGATGCTGACGGTACCGACATGCCTACTTTCGGTCTGTGTTGGACACGTCGCGAGGTATGCACCGTGTTATAGTTTAACGTAACTTTTTTCTGCACAAGAGATTGTTCGATGCTAGCGGCTACTAACTTTTGTTTTCTGCAGAGATGCTTTGCTAGTGATCAGACCAGGAAGACATACACAACATTGAACGAGCAGTTCGATGCGTACACCGGGGTCATCTGGCAGCCCTACACGGAAGCAGCCATACAAGCGAGATACCCTGGTGGTCTGTCTGTGCTATGCACAAGGGACCGAGATTACTGGATGACAAAATCAAAAATCATCTTCGATGTCTTCGTCGAGGAGATGGCACAACAGTGGGTTATGAGGCAATTTGGTCTTCTGCAGTTGGAGCTGCCTCCCCCTATAGAGAACCCAGTGCCAGCACACATCCACAGGTATTAACTAAATTTTCAATGTTGCCTTATCTTTCATAGTACTCCATTCGAAGCTTTAGGTAATTGTTGAACACACACCACAATTTTAGGACGACAAGGAAGGGCATGACCAGGACAACTGCTGACTGGCTAGTTAGACTAGAGCCGTATGTTATAGAATGGGAGACAGAAAACACACATCTATGGCACGAGAATCTCAATTTTGATCTCGATAAATTCAATCTCTATTTGCAGAGCTACATGACCGGAACACGATTACGCATCGTTGAGCACTCCCACCCAGAGGAGATACCGGATCCTACTCCGTCGGATATGTACCCGAGCTATGACACTTCGGGCTCTAGGCAGTACGCGGTAAGATATATTTTCTTTAATTAATGTTGTCACATACTTTGACGTGCAAGAGACATACATTATTAATCGTCATGGAAATTTGCAGGCTACCTTGACACACGAACTCTACCAGGACGTGACCACCTTTGGACGATCACTGTCGTCTGGACCTCTTCTTCAGCACCGTCCAGTGCTACAGCCCTTCTTGGAACGAATTCAGAACAAGATACAGACTGTGTACGAGGCTATCACGTGCACCCAGAGAACCGACGTTGTTCAGCACCAGCAGCAGCAGCCGTGTCACTCCATGCACCGACATCAACCACGTTCACGTCTAGCACATCAGCCGACAACCAGGCCACCCCGTCCTGACCAACCTGGCAGTTCAACGTGGCAGCAACCACAACAATATGGTCCCACGTCGAGCTTCATGTTTTCTCCATAGCCACAGCAACACGGTCCCTCGTCGAGCTTCGTGTTTTCTCCACAACCACAGCAGCACGGTCCCTCGTCAAGCTTCGTGTTTGAGCCAGAGCAGCCGTCACAACCAGCAGGTAAGTGTCTTCATTTTTATTGTTTTCAATATTAATTGAGGCGACCTCATTCTTCATGACTAAACATTCCATCGTGCAGGAGCCTACGGATATCATGCGTCTATGTCAGCATCACATGATACGTGGGGGAGTGATCAACATCCCGAGGAGAACATACATGCTCAGATGTCGCAGCACACCCAGTGGATGAACATGTATTCGACTCCTCCACCAGGCCCGACACAGGATACACAGCATGACCAGGGAGAGTCTGAAATTCCTCCTCGTAACATTAGGCCACCTAACAGGTTGGGATGGTCTCCGCTTCCAGATCCGCCTCCCCACCAGGCCAGACGTCGTCATTGACGCTTCCATCTATCGGTAGAGACATGACCATCTACTTATGTATGAGACTTATGTCTATTCTATGTATGAGACAAATGACTATGTACTTATGTATGAGACATATGCCTACTCTATTTTAGTACTCTGTTATCCGAACTACAACATCATATTTAGATAGAACATAATGCTCGTACAACAAGACAGTATAAACAACTAGATAGAACTACATCTAAATTAACGGTACATACAACTACACTTACAACATACATCATAAAAACTACATGAAGTCATCATCGTCATCCTCCGTCGATGCAGAACTCTTGCCCTTCGAGGATGCAGAACTCTTACCCTTGGATGATGCAGAACTCTTGCCCTTCGAGGATGAAGTACTCTTGCCCTTGGACGATGCAAAACTCTTGCTCTTTGACGATGCAGAACCCGGAAGCGGCGGCATGAAGATATCATCTTCGTCCTCGCTCTCCTCAGTCCATAAAAATGGATGCTTTTCTGTAGTCCTTCTGAAAGTTTCACTCTCCGGCTCCACTACCTTCTTCCACCTTGCATGCAACCTAAGAAGTTCTATACGTACCTCCTCATAGGTCCTTTCAGGCCACCCAGACATACGTAATTCGTGAGCCAACTCATTCATTATGGTGTCACTACCGGTGAGTTCGTCCCATGGAACTATCCTATTGTCCATCCTGAAATCGGTAGCTAGCCTCAGAAGAGTCCTGCTCATCTCAGGGTGAAAACTACGATCAAAAGGATGATGGGACATCTCAATTACACTACACTGGAATGCTTATCCTCCTCTGTCTGAAGGGGGTTTTATAGGTAGGGATGAGAAAATGGCGGGAAAGAACGACTGCGGTATGGCGGGAAACCGGTGGCGGGAAAGAGTTTGCGCGAACATATGGCAGGAAACGGGTGGCGGGAAAGAGTTGGTGCGAACATATGGCGGGAAAGAGTTGGCGCGAACATATGGCGGGAAAGAGTTGGCGCGAACATATGGCGGAAAAATATTACGGGCAAAGGGTTGCACGAAATACGTCATAGTTTATTAAAAAAAATACAGGGAGCGTTCGAGAAAAAAAATGGTGGCATGCACCGGTCGGCCCACAGCAGGCCAATTAGTCCCTGTCGGCCCGCAGCTGGCCAATTAGTCGCTGTCGGCCCACATCAGGCCAATTAGGCTCTGTCGGCCCACTACTGGCCGACTGGACCTGAACTGGTGGCCGACAGGCCAATCGGCCAGCAGCTAGCCGATAGGGTCTCAGTCGGCCTGCTGTGGGCCGACTAGGTCCACTCGGCCGGCTGCGGGCCGACGGTGTATTATTTTCGAAAATTATTTTTTGAGCGTAATATTTGTGCAAATTAATAAAAAAATGTATTATTTAGAAAAATTAGCTGTGCCTCTCAGCTGGAAAGCCCCCAAAAGTCCAAGAGACCTTATTTTTTGGTATTTTAAAAAAAATCGGTATGCTATTGTATCAATTTATCACAAGATAATATACTTATTATTTTTAATAAAAAGATAACCATTTCGTGCCCAAGCGGGGTGGGATCAGACCCGGGCTCGGAATTTTCAAGCCGGGCTCTGGTAGGTCCGGCCATTTTATTGAATTTGTTTCTTTTCCAGGGCTAAGCTGTTTTAAGTACTTGGTCAACAATCTCTAACCAATGATAAGATAACACGACTAGGCCTACTATCAATTTTCATAGTCAACTGTGTCCTTAGTCACTGTCTAAAATTAGTATAGGTATAGACTTGCGGGGTTAACAATTTTAAGCATGTATGTGTAGATTACCTATGAAATAGTTGGACAACTAAGTTTTGGAGAACTTATTGTGGAAGTACATAGTATGGTCGTCCCACCGTTATACAAAGTGTGTAGTCGTTCTTGTCATTGAGGGATTTTTAGGATTCCCTCCGCTCCGGACTCAGCTCGCGGAGCTGGTGCACCTACAGGCTAAAATAGCGGAGTTGGAAAGTAGGTGCTCCGCAGATCCCGTAATTCCGCGGAGCCGGTGGAGAGCCGAATAGGGCCTAAGTAAGGACACCCACTCGGAGCAGGATGCTTTATAGCTGAGCTCGGATGATACTGCCGGCCCACGTGAATGACAGAGAAGCTATTGATTAAACAATATTTATCTACGGGAGCACATCACCTTGTCGATGCTATGGAGGAACTTTAGGCCGAGACCACGATTAGTCATCACCTGATAAATATCTGCGAGGAACATGAGCCGCTACCCGTACTTTGCGACAGACACGGTGCTCTCCTTGAGCATGTGGTACTAGCCGCAAAGATGGTTGGTGTGTGCAGTGTTATCGTTGAGGAAGTACTGGCGGAGGCGATTCCATGTTGATAAGGCAGTGCCATCATAGGACATCACAAGTCTAGAAGACCATCGTCAATCATGGTGTAGATCCACAACATGATCCTGATGTCGGTACGCTGCCACTCGGGGTCATCAATTTCAAGTTCAGATGTCTCTTTAATGTGGTTGAGTGCATTGGAGGTGGTGAGGACGATCCAGAAGGAATGCGTCATTTATGGTGGTTGTTGACACGTGGGTTGAGTTTGAATGTGACACTACTAGAAAAAGTCTTACTAATGGCGCACCTAATTTGGCCATTAATGGCGCATTAGTGGTGCGCCATTAGTAGCACACCATTAGTATATTTTACTAATGGCGCACCACTAGTGCGCCATTAGTATCTGGTATACTAATGGCGCACCTCAGATGCGCCATTAGTATATACAATAGTGCGCCATTAGTATGCCTCCCAGGGGGCCATGTATACCCAGGTGCTTGGCATACTAATGGCGCACGACAACAGGATGCGCCATTACTAACTTCGGCATACTGATGGCGCACTGTTTAATGATGCGCCATTAGTATCCTTTGGCATACTAATGGCGCACTATGATGTGATGCGCCATTAGTATGAATATTAGGTTTTTTTATTTTTTTTATTTTCTGTTTTTTGCATAGGTTACAAAATGTATATTTGGACAAAATATAGACAACACACATCAACAACAGATTCATCGAATACAATAGAAGATTAGTCTATGAATACAATTCATCATTTTAGTCTCCGAATACAATTCATCATATTAGTCTCCGAATTAAAAAGACCGAACAAAGATAGAACATTATATTACAAGTCTCGAGACCGCGAGTTTGTCTTCACATTACAAGTCGATATCGATCATCTAAACTACCATCACATAGAAGAGAGCTGCGGTCACCACGATGAGCATCATCACGATGAAACTCGTCTTTATCCGGTTCCTCCAACGCTCCCTCCCCTCTCCCGCTAGATAGCGGGCGTATCTAGATTCGGCCTCGGCCCTAGTGGCGTACCCTTTGTAACTGTTACCGCTGAATCGGTGAACCTGTCTCCGACACTCCTCCCAGTCATCGTAGACTCCGGGAACCTTACCCTTGTACACGACATACCACGGCATCGCTATGCAGTAGCCAAACGAAACATTAGTACCAATTCACAGACAATACATAAGCAATATATAAGTATGCAACAGAACGATCGGAAAAGAAAAGCAAGACATTAATAGCATCGATTACATCTAAGTTGAACGACTCTCGAAACCAAAGAGACATACTACAAGTTCATTAAAGTTTAATTACAACATTATCCAATCGATGTTTCAGAACTAGACACAGCATCACTGCTTTCGACTCGACTCAAGGGACCGGAGCATGGATGAAGCCGCCGTCTATCGTGGGAGTCATGAAACAACGGGCGTTGTCAGCCTGCATTTGTAGGATTGTGTCGATGTCACTGTTGGACGGTTGATTTTTGAGGTAGAACTGCCCCGCGATACGAAAGACATCTTCATGGATGATTTCCGCAAACTCCGACTGGATGCGAAAGAATTCTTGTCTGATGTCCGTGTCCTGGATTGCCGACATGCTCGCGGCCCAATCTTTGAGTCTACTCGGTAGCAGAAGTTGATGATGGTCCCGTACGATCGCCCGCATGTGATGGATGGTGTAGTAGGCACCCTTCTGACCGCCAGGCGGTTGCTTGACGCAGCAGAACGTCATATTGTGGGAGAACACGTGCTTGCCGTACTTACGAATAGGCCTGGTGAAGGTGCCTCCAGATTTGACGTAGCCGGGGAGAACATCATCAAGAACCTTCTTGACATTTGTGTAGTCTACGTTCGACCGACGGTCCGGGTCGAAATACGTGGCCATGGAATATTTGGGGCTTAGGAGGATGAGCGTGCAACGTGTGTCACTGGAGAAAACACGTAATGTTAAAAGAAAAACGATCGAAATCTAAGAATTCATATGTTACGGGGCGGTTGAGGGGACGACTTACTCGGGAAAGTCAGGCACGAGGAAGTTATCCTTATCTTGGTTTGCCAGAATGACGCCTTCGAGGTAAGAACTCGAGACTTGCCGGTCCCCAGCGCTGCCCAAGATCTTGGCACGCATGTAGAAGGGGTCGACTATCACGATGTCTGGGGTCTTGTCGCGAATGATCAGCATCTCCATACTCAGCGAAAATAGCCGAACGAAGGTGTAGTGCAGCAGATGAAGGTTCAACATAGCGTGGATGTCATCAAACCGCAGGACGATCGTACCCCCGATGGAGTTATCCACAAAGCCCTTGCCCTCTGGCACCTTGGCCGCGAAAACCGGGTATGCCACATCCTTCTCTCCGAGGCGCCGCTTCTCCAAAGAAAGAACACTGTCATGCAGACTCCGCATAGCACCGGTTGCAGCATCGAGCATATTTCTCGGTAGCATCGGCCTACCCGCCACATGCACCCTCCTCGAGATATCCTCGGGTGAAGGTGGCCCGTCCTGAGCACGGATCATACTCGGTGCCGGCTAGCCCACACCCTTGTTAGTCTTTCTTTTGCGTGCCTTCTTCTTCTCCTGTAATGGGACCGAGTTCTGCTCACAGACCGCCTTCTTGAGTGTGTTGGGGCTGATCATATTTCGCACCTCGCCTATCTGAGGCTCGGTGAAGTCGGCAGCTGGAGGCGTCTCCTGAGAGCTGAACTGCAGACCATGCCTGTTGCAACTTGGCTTCTCCGCGGTACCATCTAGATCGCGCACATCTTTTGTTGGGTTGGGTTCTTGAGAAGGAGGCCCCATGAATTCGCCACCGTACCCATGATCGGCAAAGTACTGATCGACGTTGGCAAATGTATCGTCGTCGTCGTCGTTCTGATCCTGTGCCATATGCATGTTTGGATCCAGTGGCATAGGGATGTCCGGCACCGTTGCGGCGGTCTTGCCATGGGGCCAACTTGGCGCCGGCACGACTGGCGGTGTTGTCTTTGGGGTGGTGTCCCCCGCCCCCAAACGAATCTGGCTCTTCGGCCAAAGCAGGGGCCAGCTCAGGCAGGTGCTGAGGGTCATCACGTCATCATCGTCGGCCCCGACGGGTCGAATCGGAGGTAACAACTCGTCGCAGCCTGGCAGCACCCGAACCAGTTGAACCCTAAACAAGTTGGGTGGCATCTGGGTACCGTGGAACAAGGGGTTGCCCGGTTGAATGATTTTGCCCTTGGCGACATCGACCAACTCGTTGTTCACGAAGTGCAGGAGAGTGCACGGAACGTCGGCGGCACCCTGCGAAAACATTTAGGACGTCAGGGATGCCCAGTCAAAGGCAAGGAGATGAAGTCCTCGGCCGAGAGAGGCTTAATTAGTTACCATGATGATGGCGTCGAGCTCGGCTAATGTCGAGGAACCGCCAACGGCGGGCGTGCAGTTGACGGAGGGGCCGCTTGCTGCAGAGGTGCCGGCCGACGTACACCCAGGTGCATTAAGCTCCCGTGCCAGCGTCGGAGACACCAATGCCGCCTCCGCCGGAGACACCAATGGCCCCGCCATCGCATTCTGCGAGTTGCTGGCCGTGAAGCTAGGAACCGGGGGCGGCCCCTGTTGGCCGCCCGCAATCCACGCACTAATCCCCTGGATCAAGGTAGGCACAATGGCGGTGATCGTCGCTCCGAGTTGTTGTTGCACTTGCTCTTGGACAATCTCTGGAATCCGCACGAGCTGTGCCCTGAGTTCTTGAACCTCGCGCGCCTGGCTTTCCGAGCTGGTCTTTTTCTCCTTTCGCCCACCAGTGTTATAGTATGACGACCATTTTGTCGACAAGCCTTTGTCGGCCACACGACCAGCTAACGTCGGCTTACTGAGCTTATCCTTGTTCTTCATTACATTCAACGCCCTATTTAGAGTGGTGTCCCAAGGGTTGCTCTTAGTCGACCCCGCGCTACTGCTTTCAGTCGCCTGCGGAAGGAATGTGAACCATTTAGAAATTTGGCTTCATTAATTAGAATGCAACCATATGGAGCTAATTACGCGGGGGTGTATTCCTTACCAGAACAAGCTCAAGCGCCCTGGTCATGGGATCCGTGGTAAGCTCCTTTGTTTTCGGGTCCTTCTTGTACCGGGCCCTGACAAACACTACAAGGAAATCGGTCTATTGCAACGGAAATATTGCCACAAAATAATTTTCGTTGCAAAAATCTCATTCTATCACCACATTTTCATTTTTGTGGCGACTAGCACGTCATAATGCAACATTATTTTATTGTTGCAATAAGTGCCATGATCATTGCAAAAAGGCTAGCCTTATCGCGACGAACAAAAAACCGTTGCAAAAATCTAGGCTTATGGCAACAAACAAAATAATGTTGCATTAAGTATTGCTATTACCACAATTTATATATCGTGGCAATATTTTTATTTCCCCCACTCCACACCGGTTGCCTTTGGACTTTGGCGGTAAAGAGACTTCTCGTTTCCCACCAAAATTTTTTAGCCGGTTGCTTTATTTCCCACGAAGAGACCTTCTCGTTCCCGGCAAAAATTACTTTTCCCGCACGGATACGGTGAGGTGCTGCACGAACTCCTTATAACTGCTTTCAATCTGGATTAAACAGGACTATAATCTGATTTCACCCTATTAGGAAATCAGGTTTACTTCTTCCTCCGTCATGGCAGCTTCACGGCGTTTGTAGACGAGATCGGCGACTTCGTGGCGTTGGTCGACGAGAAGATTCTTGTACGTACATCGGTAATTCCTTTCTCTACCTCTCTCTTGTTCCCGTGATGGGGTGCCCCACTTGACCTTCTCCCTGCTAGTCGCCATCGTCGGCTGATCTCCATCCCATCTACCTGGGGGCCATGACCCTCTCACCTGCACAAAGGGGAATTTTCACTGCTTCCAATTAAGATGGGGAGGGAGGGCCGCGCGCCGCAGGGACTGTGAGTAGCGCCGCTGCCTCTTGCGCACGTCGGAGGGAATAGGTTGATGGCCGCTGCACCACAGCTAGCTGTGCCGGCGGGAGCAGCTCAGGGAAAACGGTTGCCTCGGCGCTGGGGCTTGCCGTGCGGCTCCGACAGGAGCAGCTTCAGGGTCGACGGTCGGCGGCACGCTGGAGGTCGCCTCGGACCGGGGCTTGCCGCGCGGCACCGACCAGATCAACTTCAGGGCCGGTGGTCACCAACGCACTGGGGCTCGCCATGTCGCGTCGCCGGATGGCCGCGACCTGTCGGAAGGGCGGGATTGCCGCCGCTCCCGTGGACAGCCCGTGGCGTGCTTTCCAGATCTACAACTATTTCGGTCTCATCTGCTCTGTTTTCCTCTGTTCTACTGTATTCCTCTGTTCCGTCAGGTATTTTTTTTCTTTTATTCGGAACTTGCAGCTACATCGTACAGCACAATCAGGCATCAACCTTTGAATGCACATATCAATTGTACGATGATAAGCCACATGGTTTGACGAACTACAAGAATATATGCATGCCCATGGCATGTAGTTTAAACATTCAGGCCTCAATCCCGCTTTAGCCTGAATCAGCTCTGCCTTTCAACACTTTTTCCCAAGTACATCAAATGCAGGGACCATGTCATCATATAGTGCCTTGTGTCCTGCAGCAAGAATAGCCAGTTGGCCATCTTCATCTGGCTTCTTGTTCCCTCAAACTGGAGCTTCAGCAAAAGCTCCGCCCTTTTGTTTAACTGCCTCTTCTCTCTCTCGTCCCCTCATCCCTGACAGAGGTAAACACACTCACACCTGCCGCTAGCGATACACACTTGTGCTCCTCCGGTGGGCAGCTGCAGGCTTCAGGTAAACAGGAATATATGGATTTAACCCCCAAAAATAGTCTTCAAAGCTTTGATCAGGAAGTGGCACTGGATATGATCTAATTCCGATTGAGACCTTCACCCTATGCTCCCCAGTTAAATTTTCTCTTTCAGTTATAGTAAATGTAGTTATCAAAAAATTGTTTGATGCCATGTGCCTATGCATTTAGTCTTTTTTCTGTCTAGTTTTTAGTTATGAGGCTTCGTTCCATTGTGATCTTTGCATACCCAGCCTTGCTTTGGATTTCATAACATGCTTCCCATACCAAAATTTATTGAGTTATCTCGTCAGATTTGGGCTCACATAAAAGCTGATACATAATTCTTGTATGCAGCAAATGGTATTACTTTGTATTATGGTTCACCTTTTACTCATCCTTAGAAAAACTGTATGCAGGAAAGGTCGAAGTCAGGATAAGGAAGAAGCCAGTTCTTTGTTGCGTCAAGGACGACCCGTGAGAAGGTTTGTTTCTGTTATGTCAACATTCTCAAATTTTCATTTTCTTATTCAGTCTGAATGAAATAAGTTACTTTCAGTACACATATTTTCTCGTTTTGCTAATACCTATATGCATAGTGTTTAATGTTAAATTTGATAAGGTTTGTTTCGGTTATGTCAACATTCTCAAATTTTCATCTTTTTGTCAGTCTGAATGAAATAAGTTACATTCAGTACCGTGTTCTCTTGTTTTGCTAATACCTAATATGCATATGTTGTAATCCTATTCTATAAACAAATATAACTACTATGCCAAATTTCGTGTAGTACCGTGTTATCTGTATTATTTTGATAAAAATAGCTCATGTCCTAAATGGACTACTATTCTGTTCTTTTATACTAGTACATACTATTTCCATATTTCAGGTTCACTTTCCTGACAAGTGTGTAAATCCTTTATCTAATTTTCTAGTTAAAAATCAGCTAGATGGCTCGATATAGGAGTTGGATGGATATGAATAGGGATTCCGCGGAGTGGCAGAGTGGCATTAAGGAATTTTTAGATTTGGCTTTTGACGGTAGTCCTGGAAGATCAACCGCTTTATGCCCATGTAGACGATGTCTCAATGCTATTTACAAGGAAAGGGACGAAGTACACCTTGACCTGCTCATGAATGGGATGGATCCCAGTTATACTTGCTGGAAATACCATGGAGAGGATTCAGATGACGAAAGTACGGCTGAAGGATCTGAGGGTGAAGGGGTGAGAGGTGATGACTTTGCAGTTCTTGATTTGCTCAACACTCTCATACGTAGCACCGAGCCAGAAAGTAGCAAAACCACAGGTGAAGGTACTAGTGAAGAGATGTTGCATGATGATGGTAATATCCCAGAAGGGTCTGCAGAAGGTAGAAGTAACGAAGAGGCAGGTGGATGTGCCAAGGCTTTCTTTGCTTTGTTGAAGGATGCTGAAAAGGAGTTGTACCCTGGTTGCAAGGAGCTCACAAAGCTTTCTTTCATTGTGAGACTCTACCAGATAAAGTGCTTGTTTGGGTTGAGCAACAGGGCATGTGAGGCAGTACTTCAATTGTTCACAGAAGCGCTTCCAAAAGGTCATTGTATTCCAAATTCTCTCGAGAAAGTTCAGAAGATAATCCGGGATCTTGGGCTTGACTACCAAAACATACATGCTTGCATTAATGATTGTGTGCTATTCCGGAAAGAGTATGCTGACATGGATTACTGTCCGACCTGTAAGGAATGTAGATGGAAATCTGCTGCCGCTGATGAATCAGATGTCGAGAGGACAAACCATAAAGGGAAGAAGCAAGTGGCCCGTAAAGTTCTAAGATATTTCCCACTCACTCCACGGCTACAACGTCTATTTATGACCGAGGCTACATCATCATATATGAGATGGCATAAGGACGACCGTGTGGATGATGGTATAATGCGGCACCCTGCAGATTCTTTGGCATGGAAGCATTTTGATAACATTTATTCTAAAGGATTCTCTTCGGATGCACGGAATGTAAGGCTTGGGCTTGCATCTGATGGGTTCAACCCATATGGGATAATGAATGTGTCATACTCTTGTTGGCCAGTGATTCTAATTCCATATAACTTGCCTCCTTGGTTGTGTTTGAAACAACCATATTGGTTAATGTCGATGATAATTCCTGGAAAAAAGTCACCAGGAAATAACATCGATGTATATCTACAGCCTTTGATAGATGAACTCAAAGATCTATGGTATGTTGGTGCCGACACATATGATGCCACAACGAAGAAGAACTTTCAGATGCATGCAGCCCTCATGTGGACAATTAATGATTTCCCAGCTTATGCAATGCTATCTGGTTGGAGCACAAAAGGAAAACTAGCATGCCCATATTGCCACATGCACACAGACCATTTATGGTTGAAATATGGGCGCAAGTACTGTTACATGGGTCATCGCCGTTTTCTAAGTCGTGACCACAAGTGGCGTAGAAACAAGAGTTGCTTCAATAACGAGACAGAAAATAGAGATGCTCCGGTGCCACTCTCGGGCAATGACGTGGTACAACAACATGCAAGTTTTGAGCAGGAAACCTTTGGGAAAACTAGAAAGAGGAAGCGTGATGATGATAATAAGTGGCATAATTGGAGGAAGAAGAGTATATTTTTTGATCTCCCTTATTGGAAGAACTTGCTTATTAGACATAATTTGGATGTAATGCACATTGAGAAGAACATCTGTGACAGCTTTTTAGGGACACTGCTTGATATGGATGGTAAATCAAAGGATACTCTGAAGGCCCGTCTTGATTTGCAGCACTTAAAGATAAGGAAGGATCTGCATCCAAATGTTAGTAATGGAAAGTATACTTTAAATCTAGCTTGCTATAATTTGACCATGGATGAGAAGAAAATGCTATGCAAGTTTTTGCATGGTGTAAGGATGCCCGATGGTTATGCATCAAACCTAAAAAGATGTGTGGACCTCGAAGGTTGTAAGGTATCTGGGCTCAAAACTCATGACTGCCATGTCCTCTTTCAGAAACTTCTTCCCATTTGGGTACGCAATATACTGCCCAAGAAATTTGTTATCCCATTCCTCGAGCTAAGCCTATTCTTTGCTGCGATTTATTCCAAGGAATTAAATCCTGAAGAGCTAGCAAAGTTGAGTCGTAAAATTCCAGAAACTCTCTGTCGACTTGAGATGATCCTTCCACCCCAGTTTTTTGATATCATGATGCACCTTCCTATTCACCTTGCTGAAGAAGCTCGATTAGGTGGACCTGTTGCTTACCGATGCATGTATCCCGTGGAAAGATATTTGTGCACACTTAAAGGATATGTGCGGAACAAAGCTCACCCGGAAGGTTCAATTGCCGAGGGTTACATAGCTGAAGAGTGTCTAACATTTTGTAGCCGTTTTTTTGGTAACATTGATACCAAGCTTAACCGGCCAGAGCGTCATGAAGCTGCAGCAAGAGATGAAGGACCAGCTGGACTTAGTGTATTGGGCACAATTGATCACTCAAAGAAAGGTTTCACATTTGAAACACTTTCTAAGGCAGAGATGAAGCAAATTAGGCACTACATAATAACAAACTGCGAGGAATCCAACTCATGGACAGAGTAAGGATGTTTTTATTTTTTATTTTTTTCTTCATGGTACGTGTGCACTGTTCTGAACCTACTCAACACTTTTGTTATAGTGAGCATCTGGATGAGCTTACAAGGGCTGGTGCTCGCGGTGTCCAGAAACGGCACAGAGACGAGTTTGTAGATTGGTTCGAGAGGCGTGTAAGAACATAGTACATAGTAATTACTTATGCTCGTGTTAATAAAAATAGTTGTGGATTTTTCTAATAATTTGCACGTGTTAATACAGATCCAGGCACTTCACAAAGAAGGGAAAGTCAATGATCTTTTGTATGCCCTATCTAGAGGACCTGACCCTCGAGCTCGTGTTTATAATCGTACCTTCATCAATGGGTTTTTCTTTAGAAATGATAGTGTAGAAAGAGATTTGAATACCCAAAACAGCGGTGTTGTTGTTAGGGGTGATGCTCGATCTGGCAACCTTGATTGGTTTGGTGTGATCAAGAAAATTATTTGTGTAGATTTTCCCTCGGAAAAGGAGGTAGTGCTATTTCAATGTGAATGGTTTGATGTGCCCTCTGCCAATAAAAATCAAAGCACGGGCTACAAGAAGGATGATTATGGCTATATCGATGTAGATACTACCCGACTTCGATATAGGGATGATCCCTACATACTAGGCATTCAAGCAGAACAAGTGTTCTATGTGAGAGATGTCAAAAAGATAAATTGGGCTTCTATTGTTAGATTGAAGCCGCGAGACCTATATGCTATGCCATCCGTAGGAAATGATGACGATGGAACCGGAGCTGATGCTGACTTATTTGATATTGTAGTTGGAGATACAAATGTGCCAGACATAGATGGGGATGTCGAAAGTTGGTCTAGATCTGGCATGGAAGGTGCGAGTGGTGATGCTTCAGATATTCCGAAGATACCCGAAGTTGATCCCGGAGATGATGAGCTTGAATCTGATAGCGATAGCTGTGATGATGATGAGACATATATAAATGATGGCCATGTTCCTCATTTAGTACTCGACGAATCTGATGATGATGAGTTTTTTGTGTAGAACATTAGGACTAAGTTTTCTATAATATAGAGAGAAACAGATCTGTCCCTGTTGCTTGGTGTTATATTATGTTAATGTGATGAGAAATTTCAATATCATAACTCTGTTTGTACACATTGCATTGTTTAGACATGTTGCTATTTTTACTACCATCTGTTTCTTAATTGATTATCCCCTTCCTACCTTTTGTCATGCATTTGTTTAGGATATGCAATGGCATCAAGAGAAGATACCATCTTAGCACACCAGAATCGACAAACTACTCAGCAAGAATCTGGTAATCTGAACTATGTAAATTTACTTTAGCAATTGCAAACAACTAATATTGTAAGCCCCTGGCAATATGTACTTTTCCTTAAATGATGGCCTCTCAACCCTCAATTTCTTGATTATTGTCTTATGATCACCAATACTATGTCCATCCCTACTATATCTTGCATTTGGTTCCCAGGAGCAAACATAATAAATTTGTAAGAACTACAAAATCAAGTACGAGTTAATAACTACATAATAAATTTGCCATCACACTATGTGAAAATGCATGCAGGAATTGATACATCAAATTATCTGAATGGGGCTCCAACTTTATCCTCAGGGCGAGACAACACTCAAACACGAAGGGGTATGTACTAGCCTGAAATATTCTCGTAATTCATGGTTCTACAATCATGTTTGAGTATGCCATTATTGTAACTTTGAAATATCTTTTCTAGCTCTTGTGACCAAAACCTTCTCATAGGAGCGTACTAACAATAATACAAATACCCAGCCACTACATTTGTAGCTAGCATGGGTACAATATTGTTGAGAAGTATATATATTTTTTGATACAGTGACAAGAGGCTCTGTATCATCGTCAAGGGACGATACCATCATTGCGTACAAGAATCAGCTGAGCAGACAACCAACATCAGGTACATGTTATACATAGTTCTTATCCACAGCCTAACCTCAAATATATACTACTGGATCAATTAATTGTACAATGGCTTGAATCTAGCAAATGACATGACAAATATTGTACAACAAAGTAACGCTACGGAAAGCCCCACAGACCAGTCCAATTGGCCGTCGCACGCACGCCGACGTCGTACAGAAGCGGATATAGGTACAATTCCAGCATTACTATTGACTTGGCTACTTATGACTGCATGGCAATTTAAAACATAGTTGCTTTTCTGGGATTTTAATCGACAGAAAGTGGTGGTCAAAAGAAGAAGGGGCGAGGTGTCCTCAAAGGAATCAAGGTCGCCAAGAAGCGATTCGCCAATGGTTCCTCAAAGCTTCACATTGAATTTTCCAAAACATTGGGAGGTTCTATTGGAGAGAACTATCGTTTGTTTGTGGATGACGTGGTGGTTTACATGAAAAGGAAGGCACCACTCATTGGTGTGAACAAGTGGTCTGCCATTGATTCTTCTGTGAAGGATTCAATCGTTGCTGATGTCATTGTAAGTATAAGTTTGTACTTCAGCATTTTTCATTGCCTTTCCAATATCTATTTATAAATAACAGACTCCTGTCATCATTCCTTTTTAGGCTAAGTGGGATTTGGAGGACACATATTCTACGAAGGGAAAAATACTAACAATTGCTAGAGAGCGCTATAGAGGATGGCGGTCAATTTTGCATTCAACATACAAAGCATACAATACTGATGCTCAAAGAAGGGCCAATAAACCCGAGGATGTAACTCCAGAGGAGTGGGATTATATGATCAATTATTTTGGCACTGATTTAAAATTCCAGGTTACTTCTGTGTACATTACTAGGTGTAGTAAGTAAATTGTATTAGTTACAACATGCCTCTTAGGTGTAGTAAGTAAACTGTATTAGTTACAACATGCCTCTAATTATATTGTGTGTGGCAGGAGCTTAGCCGAAAAAATACGGAAAATCGCCAGAAGCAAAAGGCGAGGCATATAGCTGGTTCAAAATCGTACTCGCAGATTAGCTATGAGAAGGTACTCAAAAGAGTAGATGTAATGCACCTTCGTACGATCAAATTTCAAGGTTCTCTATTTGACATATCTCTATACTTGTAGAGGGACGAGGAGACTGGGAAGGAACCAACTATTCTACAGCTTTGGCAGATCACTCATACACGCAATGGATCATGGTCTAATGAAGAATCACAGACTGTTTATGTGAGAAACATTTTCAAACAAAGAAATCTAGCTTGTTACATTACTTATGTTGTGCAATATCATATTAACATTCTTAACAACTTAAGTATGCTATATTTATGTGGGGTAGGACAATGCACGCAGCCAGATTAGGGAGAAAGAAGGAGAGATTGGTGGTCCAATTTCAAGTGAAGAGCAAAACAATATTTTCCAGAATAGCTACAGATCTACTATGGAAAGTACATCATTGAAGCCTCATGGCCGAGGATACATGGCTAAGCCGCCTAGCAGTTCTGAAAGACTACATTCTGAGCTAACCCGCGAGGTTCATGACTTAAGGAGGCAAATTGTTGAACAACAGGCAGAGAGGCAAAAAGAACGAGAAGAAGAGCGAGTTGCCAGGGAAAAACAGCTTGAGGAGGAACGCGTAGCGAGGCAGAGAGAACTTGAGGAGGCTAAGCAAGCAATGATGCATGATATTATGAATGAGGTTAGGCAATCAATGAGGTCGGATGTTGAGCAGATATTGGGAACTCGACAGGAAGACGCACATCAGGTAATACAAATGCTTTCAATTTAGTACAGTTATGTTCTATGGAGAAAAGTAAATCTTGTGAGCTATCCATTCAATGCAGTTTTCCCAAGCAAGGGACGCTCCAAGAAACGGAACTGGAAATCGGTCAAGTTCTCTGTTTAAAAATTCGAGCATGATTACTCAACACCAGCTTATGCAAGCAGCTAAACACCATCGTCGTCCTCCAAGTGATAAGGTATTTGACAAAATTATGAGGTCTAGTTTCCATTGAAGCATGTACATGCCGAACTATACCATCTGAAACTGAACACAACACAAAAGACAAGGCAAAAAAGAATATGTACCTCGAAGGCAACCACCACACTAGTGCAGCCCCAGTAAACAACTTCTAAACTTATACTAGGCTGGAGAAAATAGATTTCAGCAACATGCTACATTTCTGGATAAACTCATATCAACTGATACATCACTGATAGGATAATTTTTAGACTTTTACTACATGATCAGTCATGAAGAGGAGAAGAAAATAGTTGATTCAGGAAAATGCAAGTAAAACAAAGAAAAACTTGTGCCTTGGTTTGCATGTGTTTCTACCACAAATGCTAATTATTAAGTGAAATACTAAGTTGAGAAACAATAATAAGCATGCCAACCTTTTCTTCTATACATGCAATAGCCTATACGTGGAACAGCCAGCAGATTACGTGCCAAGTATAAACTGGTGGAACTCATGTTATCCATGCATTGGTGTACGGATTACCCTTTCTGCTTTTCATTAGCATGTTTACATAGAAAAAAGGCATGATTACTTTCTCAAGTAGCATGATCAACCCTTTAGTTCTCTGCCTACTTTGAGATATTAATGTTTATGTGCCACAAACAAGAAGAGGCAAATATCTTCTTTCATGAATGCCCTCAACGAGGAAACCTGATGTATTTCATTGAAATTCGGTCATTCATGTTAGAATAGAAACTTTTGAATTCGCTGCTTGCTAATCATCTATTTATAGACCTTGTACCTGTGTAAACAACACCTATCTTTTCTTGCTAAATGACTGTATAGAAGTAGCCATAGTAATATGTCAGAAGTGCTAATGAATAAATATTACAGTACATTCTTGATATGGATTATAAATATGGAATCCATCCCATGTAGAATCATCAACCCTTATTTATAATCATTTTTATTGTGTATTGTCTTTACTGTCTTGACTAACTATAAGCTTCAAATTTTGTTTTTGCCTTGTAGGATGGTTTTCTCTAAATGAAGAAGAAAGATCCCAACAAGATTTATTACCAGTTTAGGAGGCGCCTTGTAGGACGGTTTTTCTACGTGAAGTGAAGAAAAGTGATGTCATGAAGAATGCTTGTTGACTAGATGAAGTCATATGTATCTTGTTTGTTTGAACATTTAGATTTCCTTTCAGACTTTGTAGAACATGTATCTGACTTCGATGTTTTATTCTTGAACTTGTTAATGAATGAATGAATGCTTTGGACATGTACTCATGATTTTCTTCTACCATTATCAACATGTGAGCATTGTTCTGTACTTGTAAATGGTGCTTGGATAATGCATTATTAGTGTAATATATAATACATGCAATAGGTTATCACCATGGAATTACACCTGTCGCAAAAATATATTGCCACGAAACCTACCTGTTGCGATAATGTATCACCACAAAATTTGCATGTTGCAATAAATTTTTGCTACAAATCCTTGGTCGTTGCAACAAGTGTGTTGCCACAAAATTATGTCGTTGCGAGAGGGTCTTGCCACGAAATCTCATTCGTTGCGCTAGGTTATTGCCACAAAGAGTATTTTGTGGCCATATGTGTGTGCCGCAACGGCGGGGCTCGTGGCAATATAATTCAAATGCCACGAGAAAAATCGTTGCGATACCATTCCATGTTGCCACGATACCAAAAAATGTTGCATTATCCTATTGCCACGGAGTTTATTGCGACGCTTGGAAACAATTTCTACTTTGTTGCGATAGATACATATTGCAACAGTTTGTTACTTATTGCAACAGAAAAATTCATTGCAATAGACAATTTTCCCTGTAGTGAAAGTTCCTGGTCTGCTTGTCACCGTATTTATCGAAGAGGGGCGGTAGGCCTTGCTCGGCATTGTCCGCCTCCTCCTTGTCCCATATAGGCTCCGCCACTCTGTAACCGCCGGGACCGAGTGTGTGTTCCCCTAAGTTCAGCTCCCGCATTTCTTTCCCCCACTTACTTGATTCGGAGCTTGCGGTGCTCGAGCAATTGATCTTGAAGTCGTTGTAGTCATCTTCGGTGATCGAAGGATTTTTCTCCTTGATCTTCTCATAACTCTCACCTTTCTCGATCATTCTTTTCACATTGCTTTTCCAAGTAGACAGGGCCGTGCTCATCTTCGTGAGGGCAGCATTGTTCACTTTATTCCCTTTGAGGCTTGTGTTTTCAAATTCAGCGGGGAACTTGTATCGTTCGTGCAGCTTCGTGAAGAGGAGATTGCGCAAATTCCCTTGGTCAGGATGCCTGAGGTTCTCGGTGTTCATCGAGACGGTGCTCCGAAGAATGCACCCGAGCTGAAGCGATTACCCCTTGACTATTCGTTCGGGCGTCGTTGGATTCCCGTTGGAGTCCACTTCAGTAACTTCCTCCTTGAGGGTGCGGAGCACGGTCGGGCGCCGGTCCTTCCGTTGCCTCTTCGGTTGGCTGCCATCTGTGCGTGCACCGCCATCATCAGTGGTGGCATCCTCGGCGGCACCATCAGTGGTGGCATCAGTGGGGTCATCCTCGGCGGTACCATCAGTGGTCTCAGGATCGGTGGGGAAGGCGGAGTCCTCATACAAGTGAGGTTGTTCCTCCATCTCCTGGGACAGCTCCCAGAATTTCTTGCCGCTCGAACCCCCGGCCTCATCATTGTTGGCCATGTTTCTCTATAAATAGGAACAAAGTTTGGTCAAAAAGTTGGTTATTGTCAAAGAACAAGATCATGGTCTCATCATTTAGGGTTTGTCAACACCGAGGCATCCTAAAAGCTAAGATTTTATCATTGAGGTTTTTTCGACGCCGAGGCACCCTAAAAGCCTAAGCTTTCATCATTTCGGTTTTAGCGACACCGAGGCACCCTAAAAGCCATGCATTAGTCACAAGTACGCCGGGGCACTTAATCCTACTTAATTAACTACTAAGATACCCCGACCCATGCATTAGTAACAAGTACCCCATATGTCCTATTTTTAGCAAAGTCATGCTAAAATTCACGAAAAATTTTAGCATGACCTTTGCTGAAAATAGGACATATGGAGTACTCGAATTTGCCGGAACGGAAGTTAATCGACATTCCAGCAAACTCAAGGGCCTCCCGGGGTACCTGCCAAATCATCACGACACGATGGTCGGAGACATGACCTTTGACTAACAGTTCTGAACTCGTGCCAAAACTGAACACAACATATATATACCAAGCATCTTGCCAGCTAGTAGACCAGCTAGTAGACCATCATTTGTCAGGCCAAATTGAGGCCAAACAGAAAACCAATGTGGGCATGGCACAAAGTCCATGACCCAGAACAGGAGACATACCAAGCACTAAATGAGGACAGAAACAGACATTTAGAACAATTAGTTATTAGCTAAAATGTCTTGCTTGAATGCATCACAATTTATTCACTACTCGAAGGAGTACTATTTCTCACAATTCCAAGGATAATAACTGGCATTAGAAAACAAAACACTTATGGTAGTATGTTGATGTCCAGCCAATGCACAGAAGTTAAAGGCACCCATTTAACTACGAAACAACATTTTTTTGGAGCAACACTCTTAACACTGGAGAATGAACACTGAACTCAGTCATTACTCATTAATGCAACTTTTTTGGTAGCAAAGTAGATTGACAGCTCTTGCATAAGAGAACAGGAAAGTAGTGATTGTATAATAAATCATATAACTTACAGGAGGGGTTATTCGATATTCTGGCTTTATAACAACTTGTATGCCCACTGCAGCGAAACAATGAATTACGTTAGTAACCATGAACTGTTCTCAATAACAGTACAGAAGGGCACAATATTGGGCAGTTTGTTAGTCTGGCATGGTAGCAACAGTAAAATATATACAAGCAGGCACTCCCTTCTCTGTATACCAATTCAAAGTCCAACCAATGTCTCACAATATTTTTCAATTTTCAGCATGACCCCCTTCTTCGCGAGGAAGCATGCTCTGACAAGATAAGTTAAGTTACACATGTAATGGCCAAATTGGGGGAAATTACTAGCTAAACAAGTTTAAGCGCACACACATGCTGGCTACAAGAGAAATGATAGGGTTAAAAGACCAACAAACAAACTCGTGTAAAACTGCCTCAGTTTCAGGTCTAGATTGTTCAATTCCACATTCCACTCACGAAACCACTCCCAGTTCGATCGAACGAAAGATCAGTAGTGGCCAAAACTGAAGAAAAAACTGAATAAAAGCATGACTTGCATACAGAGCACATACCAAGCAGCGGCCTAAAATAGCAAGCATCAAATTAGTAGCAGTATCAAACTGGAAAAAGTACATCCATCGATTTATAAGAATCGGTAGCATTACCAAATTATCAACTAGCACTAAGCAGCAAGCAGCAAGCAGCAAAAGGGCACTGATTTAGTACCATTGACAGTTCACAGCAGCAAAAATCTGAGACGTACTAACACGAGCTATCAATCACAGTAGCAAAACAAATCCATTTGTCCATCTATTCAATATGCAACAACAACATCCACCCATCCGGCTAACAAACAGAGGGGTGGGGAACAGGGAGATGAGAGGCACCTATTCTCGAAGGAGATGTGGGCGGCTGGTCGAAGCAGGGGCGACGGGAGGGCCGGGGGCTTGTCGAAGCAGAGCAGCAATGACGGGGGGAGGGCCGGCGGGAGGCGGCCAGGCAGGGCCTAGCGCTGGCGATGTTGAGAGGAAGGGGCCGGCAATGCTGACCGGGCCGGCGAGGCAGGATCGCCCTGGCGGCGGCACGGATCCTCCCTCGAAGGCTCGAACCCTAGCCGCTGTGGGAGGGAGGAGCGGGGTGGCAAAGGAGACGACTGTGGGGGCGTGGGGACTGCGTAGCGGGAGGAGGAGCCCGACGAGTTGGACGGGGCGGCGTCCGGGCCGCCGGTGACGAGGGGGAGGAAGGGGAG
>NC_041380.1:7684614-7692071 GCF_002162155.2 Triticum dicoccoides
GACGAGGTGGACGGGGTGGCGTCCGGGCCGCCGGTGACGAGGGGGAGGAAGGGGAGAGGGAGGCGGCGGGGGCGCGGTGGAGGGAGGGAGAGGGAACTGGCGAGGGGGAGAGGGAAGGGGGGATCGGGCGAAGGGGGAGAGGGAAGGGGGGATCGGGCACAATACTAATGGCGCACCACCCCTCGGTGCGCCATAAGTACATCCATACTAATGGCGCACCTCACCGTGGTGCGCCATTAGTACTTTTTTTTCTTATAGCAATGGCACAATACTAATGGCGCACCACCCCTCGGTGCGCCATAAGTACATCCATACTAATGGCGCACCTCACCGTGGTGCGCCATTAGTATTTTTTTATAAGACAGTAATAATTTTTTAGACTTGTTTAAATCATAACAGTAATATTTTTTATAAGACAGTAACAGTAATATTTTTTTATAAGACAGTAATATTTTTCATAACTTCATGATCATGCCCGTCGTCTGCTCCGGCATCTTCCTCATCATCATGTCCTGCATCTTCTACATGATGACTGTGTACAGCATCACCGTCGTGATCATCTCCTTGGGATTCTTCGTCTTCTCGCCCGCCCGAGCCGCGGTGGTTGTCTTGCTGCCCTTCCTCATTTCTTGCCCGGCCCCCATGGACGACTTCGTAGTCATCTTCATCACCTTGCCACCGATAGCCATCCATGAAACCACGCAAGAGCAGGTGGTCCCGCACCTGCCCGGATTCCGGGTCCGCAATAAGGCTCTTCAGCTTGCATCTTCGACACGGACATCTTATCTCCGTCTCGTTCTTTTGAAGCATCTCGGCCTTCGCGGACCTCAAAAACCTATTCACGATGCCTTCGGTCATCATGCGGACCATGGTCGCCTGCGGGGTAAAGCAAAACGATATTTTAGAACCAAGAAAAAATTTGGCATGACTTTCCCTAAAAATAGGACCAAAAAGAATGCTTAATGCCAAAATTCTCGCCGAAACGAAAATGAATCAACATTCCGGCAAAATATTGGCAACTATCGCATTTCAAATACCGGTACACCTCCAAACACAAACACATATGCAACACCACAAACATATGCAACACCACGAACATACATAGATCTAGCTAGGCCATAAAAAGTGCATGTGCACATTGTTGTAGGGAGAACAACATAAATATAGCTTCCCCCCTTACTTACCTATCAAAACAAGGTAATTTAACCACTTAAATTGAATGAATCTATGGTGGAAATGAGGTGAAAAAGAGGAGGCACCCGAGACAAGGAGGAGGTGGAGAGAATGAAGTGGGGAGAAAGTGAGTGTGGGTAGGAGAGGCTGTCCAAAATATCTTGTTGCTGCCCACTTACTAATGGCGCACCAACTCTAAATGCGCCATTAGTAATCCAGGTTACTAATGGCGCACCTTCTGGTGGTGTGCCATTAGTAGTTTTGCAAAAAAAACATACTAATGGCGCACTGTCCCAAATTGCGCCATTACTAGTTTAAACTAGTAATGGCGCACGGTGGAACAGTGCGCCATTAGTAGTTTTGCAAAAAAGGGAATAAAAAATATAATTAAAAAAACAACATTAGTGGCGCACTTTCCGGCGGGTGCTCCATTACTAGTTACAACTAGTAATGGTGCACTGTGTCTGGATGCGCCATTAGTATGTTTGGACAGGCGCACTAGTTAAAAAAAATTGATACTAATGGCGCACCTTGGGCCAGGTGCGCCATTAGTAGTTTCAACTCTAATGGCGTATCAGAAGGTGGTGCGCCATTAGTATGTACTAATGGTGCACCGCTTGTCTGGTGCGCCATTAGTGTCAATCCCATCTATAGCCCTTTTTCTAGTAGTGTGAAGTAGGACTAGATGTTGGTATTATGGATGGCAATGGGGCCTGAAGCTGGTAAGACTAGTTACAGTGGAGATTAACTTACACTAGTTATAGACACGCTATCCTAGACTATGGGTCTGTTTGGGACTACTCGGCTTCACAAAAATCAGTTTTGCTCCACTAAATTTACTTTGAAGAAGTTTCATCTAGAAATTGTAGTACTATCAAAGAGAATGTTTGGCTGCCATCTAGCTTCAGCTTCAAGAATGAGAAATTTGGTGGAAAGAATCCATTTGATTGGTTGAGAGGGGAGAAACGAAGGGGTATCCACTTACTGGTGGTAGTGGTGGGTAATTTCCACCCAACTCCAGCTTCTAGAGTTTTTTGGAGCACCCCCTGAAAAGTTTCATGAAAAACTAGAAGTTGTACCCTAGATTCTAGTTTTTTTACGGAGTGGCCTATCGTGGAGCAACCCTGTTTGGCTTGTGCTTTCTGAAGCGAAGCTGAATTTTAAGGAGTAGAGCAGTCCCAAACAGGCTCTATGTTACTACCTCCATAGTGGATAGTCACTAGTAGAAAACAGGGCTTTGGTCCAGGCCAGGTCATCCCATTAGTCCCGGTTCATTCTAGAACCGGAACCAATGGGGGCATTGGACCTGGTTCGTGAGCCCAGGGGGGCGGTCGGGCCACGTGGGCCATTGGTCCCGGTTCGTCTGGAACTTTTGGTCCCGGTTGGTGGGACGAACCGGGACCAATGGCCTCGCTCCTGGCCCACCACCATTGGTCCCGGTTGGTGGCATGAACCGGGACCAATGGCTCCCCTTTAGTCCCGGTTCATGCCACCAACCGGGACCAATGAGGTGCCTATATATACCCCCTCACGTAAGAGCAGAGCACACTGCTCTGTTTTTTTCTGGCCGAGGGGGAGAGGGCTTGGCGGTGCTCTAGCTTACCTCCTATGCACACAAGGCGTTCGATGGAATGCCCGAGCCACACTACTTAAGCTTTCTCCTCTCCAAGCTCGACCTCTAAGCTCCATTTTCCACAATATTTGTCTAGGTTTAGCGGTCCATCACGCCCCGTCCCCGTCTTCACCGCCGTCGATCACCCGCGCCGAGCTCATCGCCGGCACCACCGTGGTGAGCCTCTTGTTCTTATCTTCTTTCTGAAAGGAAAAATATTCTTACTTGTATGTTTACATAGATACTTGTATTATTTTCTTACTTTTATTATTGCATCTTATATAGTGCGATGGTTTTGGTATCCGCCCCCGTCGGCCCTCGTCCTTTCTATGATTCGGATGTGGTATATATATTATCTTTATAACTATTGGTTCATTTATTGTTTATGAAAATTATGCCGACCAACGTGACATAGATTTTATTTATGTAGGATGTATGTGAATCGGAAATGCCAACCGACCCTATTGTCGAGAGGTTAAATTTAGTTGAAGAAGAAAACAATTTGTTGAAGGAAAAAATAAAAAAAATGGAGGAGGAGAAGATGATATTGGAGTTGCATGTTGCGGATGTCGTCGATGATCACCAGATCAAGATGGATGCAATGCGCTTGAAGATTAGAAAGATAAGAAAATATGCCATTCATACCGAGGCTTGGTATCATTATGTCGTTGGATCAATTGTTACCTTGGTTGCGATTATGATTGCATTTGTTTTCGCATTGAAATGTTTTACATAGTTTCAATGTATGGTTTAATTAATTAGATGCTCTGGAGAGCTATATGTTGTTAGATGAGAACTATGTATGCACTTCAGTTTTAATGTTATGATGAACTTCTATTAATTTCGACACTTAATTATATCCAAGGCACGCAGATTAACCGGCAATGGATGTACGGTGGCAAACACACCTCCGAGTACATTAAGGGCGTGCATGAATTTCTCGAAGCGGCTAAGGTAAACAAGCAGAATGGTTTTATGTGTTGTCCATGCACTGAATGTGGGAATACGAGGTCTTACTCTAACCGGAAAATCCTTCACTCCCACCTGCTTTACAAGGGTTTCATGCCACACTATAATGTTTGGACGAGGCACGGAGAAATAGGGGTTATGATGGAAGACGACGAAGAAGAAGAGTATGATGACAACTATGTGCCCCCTGAATACAGTGATGCTGCAACGGGGGGAGCTGGTGAAGATCAAGAGGAACCAGACGATGTTCCCAATGATGCTGCAACGGGTGAAGCTGCTGAAGATCAAGAGGAACCAGACGATGTGCCCGATGATGATGATCTCCGCGGGGTCATTGTCAATGCCAGGACGCAATGCGAAAGTCAAAAGGAGAAGCTGAAGTTTGATCGCATGTTAGAGGATCACAAAAAAGGGTTGTACCCCAATTGCGAAGATGGAAACACAAAGCTCGGTACCGTACTGGAATTGCTGCAGTGGAAGGCAGGGAATGTTGTGGCTGACAAAGGATTTGAGAAGCTACTGAAAATATTGAAGAAGAAGCTTCCAAAGGATAACGAATTGCCCGACAGTACATACGCAGCAAAGAAGGTCGTATGCCCTCTAGGATTGGAGGTGGAGAAGATACATGCATGCCCTAATGACTGCATCCTCTACCGCGGTGCATACAAGGATCTGAACACATGTGCGGTGCATTGCGGTATAAGATCAGACGAGATGACCCTGGTGATGTTGACGGCGAGCCCCCCAGGAAGAGGGTTCCAGCGAAGGTGATGTGGTATGCTCCTATAATACCACGGTTGAAACGTCTGTTCAGAAACGAAGAGCATGCCAAGTTGATGCGATGGCAAAGTGAGAACCGAAAGAAAGATGGGAAGTTGAGAGCACCCGCTGACGGGTCGCAGTGGAGAAAAATCGAGAGAAAGTACTGGGATGAGTTTGCAAAGGACCCAAGGAATGTATGGTTTGCTTTAAGCGCGGATGGCATTAATCCTTTCGGGGAGCAGAGCAGCAATCACAGCACCTGGCCCGTGACTCTATGTATGTATAACCTTCCTCCTTGGATGTGCATGAAGCGGAAGTTCATTATGATGCCAGTTCTCATCCAAGGCCCTAAGCAACCCGGCAACGACATTGATGTGTACCTAAGGCCATTAGTTGAAGAACTTTTACAGTTGTGGAATGGAAACGGTGTACGTACATGGGATGAGCACAGACAGGAGGAATTTAACCTAAAGGCATTGCTGTTCGTGACCATCAACGATTGGCATTCTCTCAGTAACCTTTCAGGACAGACAAACAAAGGATACCACGCATGCACGCACTGTTTAGATGACACTGAAAGTATATACCTGCACAAATGTAGGAAGAATGTGTACCTGGGCCGTCGTCGATTTCTTCCGACCAACCATCAATGTCGAAAGAAAGGCAAGCATTTCAAATGCGAGGCAGATCACCGGAAGAAGCCCGCCATGCGTACCGGTGATCACGTACTTGCTATGGTCAATGATTTACACGTAATCTTTGGAAAGGGTCCCGGCGGACTAGTTGTTCCGAATGACGCTGAGGGACACGCACCCATGTGGAAGAAGAAATCTATATTTTGGGACCTACCCTACTGGAAAGACCTAGAGGTCCGCTCTTCAATCGACGTGATGCACGTGACGAAGAACCTTTGCGTGAACCTGCTAGGCTTCTTGGGCGTGTATGGGAAGACAAAAGATACACTTGAGGCACGGGAGGACCTGCGACGTTTGCACGAAAAAGACGGCATGCCTCCGAAGCAGTATAAAGGTCCTGCCAGCTACGCTCTTACGAAAGAAGAGAAAAAATCTTCTTTGAATGCCTGCTCAGTATGAAGGTCACGACTAGCTTCTCGTCTAATATAAAGGGAATAATAAATATGCCAGAGAAAAAGTTTTAGAACCTAAAGTCTCATGACTGCCACGTGATTATGACGCAACTGCTTCCGGTTGCATTGAGGGGGCTTCTATCGGAAAACGTCCGATTAGCCATTGTGAAGCTATGTGCATTCCTCAATGCAATCTCTCAGAAGGTTATCGATCCAGAAATCGTACCAAGGCTAAGGAGTGATGTGGCGCAATGTCTTGCCAGTTTCGAGCTGGTGTTCCCACCATCCTTCTTCAATATCATGACGCAAGTCCTAGTTCATCTAGTCGACGAGATTGTCATCCTGGGGCCCGTATTTCTACACAATATGTTCCCCTTTGAGAGGTTCATGGGAGTCCTAAAGAAATATGTTCGTAACCGCGCTAGGCCAGAAGGAAGCATCTCCATGGGCCATCAAACAGAGGATGTTATCGGGTTTTGTGTTGACTTCATTCCTAGCCTTAAGAAGGTAGGTCTCCCTAAATCGCGGTATGAGGGGAGACTGACTGGAAAAGGCACTCTTGGAAGTGATTCAATAATATGCAGGGACGGATATTCTTGGTCTCAAGCACACTACACAGTTCAACAGAACTCTACCTTGGTGACCCCGTATGTCGATGAACACAAGAACAGTCTGCGCTCCAAACACCCGGAGCAGTGCGACGACAGGATTACATGTGAACACATCAGGACTTTCAGCAGTTGGTTGAAAACACGTCTCAGAGGTGACAACACTGTTTGTGATGAGTTGTACTTGTTGTTCAGGGGACCATCTTTGACTGTATTGACTTACAAATGATACGAGTTAAATGGGAATACATTTTACATGATCGCCCAAGATCAAAAGAGCACCAACCAAAACAGTGGTGTCCGCTTTGATGCAGCAACCGAGAGCGGAAAGGACACATATTATGGTTACATAGTGGACATATGGGAACTTGACTACGGACATGATTTTAAGGTCCCTTTGTTTAAGTGCAAATGGGCCAATCTGTCAGGCGGAAGGGTACAGGTAGACCCACAGTACGGAATGACAACAGTGGATCTGAAAAATCTTGGGTACACTGACGAACCGTTCGTCCTAGCCAATGATGTGGCATAGGTTATCTATGTGAAGGACATGCCTACCAAACCGAGAAAAAGAAAAGATAAGGAAGCGAATACATCATATGATGAGCCAAAGCGCCACATAGTTCTTTCAGGAAAAAGGGACATCCTGGGAGTGGACGGCAAGATAGACATGTCTGAAGATTATGAAAAGTTTCATGAAATTCCTCCCTTCAATGTCAAGGCTGACCCAAGCATCCTGATAAACGATGAAGATTATCCACGGTTACGGCGCAATAAGCAAATGACACAAGCGAAGAAAAAGTGAAGACTTTCTCCCGCAACTATTATGATGATACCATGCCAACTTTGTAACACACGAGTATGCTATGCCAACTTTTTCAGAGTTCATTTGAAAACTATGAATTTAGGTCGAATTTTCTCTATAGGTGCATCTATGTTCATTTTTTTAGTAAAGTTAATCACAAACTTGTGATTCACACAAATTTCAAAGAATTCAAATTTTAACTATTCAAATTTGAAAACTAATGGCACTAACAAAAAGTTTATAATTTTTCTAAAACTAATGGTACTAACAGAAAGTTTATAATTTTGCTGACCTAAAATCAAAAATAAATAAAAAATAAAGCAAAAAATAAAAGAAAATAAATAATGTAGAAAACAAAACAAAAAATCGGGAAAACAAAAAAATAGCAACAATAAGTATTTTTTTGTAAATAGAAACAAAATAAAATAAATAAAGCAACAA
>NC_041380.1:7693752-7708150 GCF_002162155.2 Triticum dicoccoides
GAGGGGTGGTCGATATACCCCCTCCCCGATAATATTATTTTCCCATGTACGTATGTCGTGTCAATATAAACTCCCAATAACTTCAACACGAGGGGGGTCGATATATATCCCCTCCCCGATAATATTATTTTCCCGCATGTACGTATGTCGTGTCGATATAAACTCCTGATAACTTCAACATGTGGGGTGGGGTCGATATACCCCCTCCCGATAACTTCAACACGTGGGGGGTCGATATACCCCCTCCCATTAACTTCAACACGAGGGGGGGTCGAACATGAGAGGAAGAAGAGGATAAAAAAAGAAGAGGAAGAAGAAAAAAAGAGGAGAAGAAAGAATAGAGGAGTTCTTCTCCTCTTTTTTTTCTTCTTCTTCCTCTTTTTTTTATCGGGAACGAAGGTCGTCGAGGGTCGCCGAGCTGTAGAGGAAACCCTAAATAGCAACAGGAGAAGAAAGATTTCTTCTTCTCTCTTTTTTGTTCTTCTTCCTCTTTCTTTTATCGGGAACGAGGGTCGTCGAGGGTCAGAGTCGCGGAGCGGTAGAGGAAACACTAAATAGAAAGTATCGTCGATGTGAGATACATGTGGCCGTCGGTGTCGGACACTACATCCACGTCCCACAAGTGACGCGGGCTTCGACGCCCGCATCACTTGTGGGACGTGGATGTACTGTCCGACACCGACGGCCAAATGTATCTCACACACACGATACTTGTTATTTAGGGTTTCCTCTACCGCTCGGTGACCCTCGACGACCCTCGTTCCCGATAAAAAAAAAGAGGAAGAAGAAGAAAAAAAAGAGGAGAAGAAAGAATAGAGGAGTCAGATCGGCCGCTTTTGACACCGACATTGTCGAGGCCACCCCAAACCCTAGAGAAGCAGCGTCGAGGCCACCCCAAACCCTAGAGAAGCAGCGTCGAGGAAACTAATTAATATTAGCTCTATGTTTGCCACTAATATATCCATCTGTCATGTTTGAATAATAATTTCCATGTTGTAAATATTTGTAGATACTATGGACACCGCCCGAGACGAAGTACAAGAAGAGTTGTTGGGGGACATAATCGCACGAGGAAGTGATGCCGTCTGCTCGTTGTTTCTCAACGACACCGATGGTCTAGAAGCAGCTGGCTATGATTATGATGGCTCTGGTGACCTAATGCCGGTGTAAGAAGGAGACCGTGAGGACGGCTCCGGTGACCCAATGCCGGTGCAAGGAGACCGTGATGACGTCTCCGATGACCGAACCGAGTCCGGCCAGGTATATATATTAGTTAAGCTTCTGCTGACTAGCTAATTGATGCATTCATTGTTTTGGTATGTACACATATTAATTAAGTCTTTGTTCTTTTTTCTAGCCTTCCGGATCAAGCACAACTTCGATAAAGGGACGAGGCCCGAAGAAAAAGTTGAGCTCGGGTGAAAAGTTTGAGATCATAGCAATCGCGCGCGACGGCCAACCGATTGAACCCCTCCGGACAAAGAGCGCATTTGTTGCTCAGTGCGGGGTTTTGGTTAGGGACAAGATCCCGATCAGCATCCAGCAATGGTTAAAGCCGGCTACAGAAGACCCTGAGGTGTCTTATGTCAATGATTTGCAGAAAAATGATCTTTGGACTGAGCTGAAGTCAAATTTCACCCTACCACAAGAGGATGATCCGGAGAATCCAGTTAAAGAGCAATTAATCAAGTCTTTTTCTCTTAAGAGGATGAAGAACTATTCAGGAGGTGGAAGAAAGAGCTGAATAAGTTTGTCGAAAATAAAGAGACACCAGAATTCAAGGGCAAATATGAGAAGATCAGAGATCACTGGCCCGCATTTGTGGCCCACAAGACATCAGAAAAGAGTAAGAAGATGTCGGTGACAAACAAGCAAAATGCTTCGAAAAAGAAGCATCACCATCGCACGGGGTCAGATGGCTACCTCGTAGCCCGACCTAAGTGGGCCAAGACTGAGAATGATCTGGCTGATAAAGGGATCGAACCAGAGACAATTAACTGGCCAGACCCTTGCTGTACATGGTTCTTCGGGGCTGGCGGAACCTTGGACCCTGTATCAGGGAAGTGCATTTGGATGAACGATCAAATGTACATACCAGTCAAGAAGCTTCAGCAGTATATCGAAGCAGCGGAGCAAGGGACGTTCGTTCCAGACAGAGAGAACGACGAGCTCACAATGGCCCTCGGGAATCCTGAGCACCCTGGACGGACACGAGGCACGCCAGGCTGCATTCCGTGGAAGGTTAGTGACGGTGTCCTGGACTAGGGGGTACTCAACACGTCATCTCCCGATCTGATAGATTGGGCCGAGGACCGCCGTGGTCGTATACTCATGGGCCAGTTCGGACAGCTGCCGCATACAAGGAAGATTCCACAAGACTTGGCGATCAAGAGAAGGACTTCTCCCCACCGGTGTATTCGGCTATGACTCTTGTTAACCTAGGCCTCTGGGGCATTATATAAACCAGGGCCAGGCTAGTCGATAGATCACATATATAACAACAATCATACCATAGGCTAGCTTTTAGGGTTTAGCCTCTCTGATCTCGTGGTAGATCTACTCTTGTACTACCCATATCATCAATATTAATCAAGCATGACGTAGGGTTTTACCTCCATCAAGAGGGCCCGAACCTGGGTAAAACTTGGTGTCCCTTGCCTCCTATTACCATCTGGCTTAGACGCACAGTTTGGGACCCCCTATCCGAGATCGGCCGCTTTTGACACCGACATTGGTGCTTTATTGAGAGTTCCGCTGTGCGATCAACAAAAGGATCGATGGTTCGCCTGCAGATCAACTGCGACTTCGGCATCTTCGTCACCAGCTCGACTGGTCACCCTGGTTCGACCAAGAATTGCGCCCCGTGTTCGGATCACCATGTTCGGACGAGGGCCTTTATCAAACATCAACTCCGATCTCTATCAAGATCACGGAGGAATCATCTACGGAGCTCGAGGGCTCAATGTCAACATTGCCCTCAAGCGACCGTGCTGTTTTTTTTTGGACAGCGAACTCGTATCTGCCGCCACCACCTCCTCAAGTATCGCTTTGACGATCGCTTTGGTGGAATTGTGCGGAATTGAGGCAATAACAACCCTGAAAAATTTCGTCGAGTTCCGATGGAGGAATCTCTGGCAATCCATGATATACCGGAGCCCTGTCAAATCCGGACGGAAATTTGGATGAGTTTAGGGCGTGGTGTCCAGCTTCTAGCTCGGACGTCCTTTAGAAGATCCAACCATTGATCAGCTGTGGAATTCCTATATCTACCACCTCTCAAAATTTCAGCTCGATCCGACGGTCCAAACTCCGGGAACCTTCCGATTAGTGCATCACTTTTTGGATCTGTTTTCTGCGCGAAAACGAATCCGACCCGAGTTCATCTTTTTTATGAACGGGATTTCGGACATCCCTTTTGAAGGAAGTTTTGTATGGGGTATTGTGTTTTTTTCCCGAACACATCCCACTAACTTTAAGATCTTTTGAACATAATCTTCAACATCATGCTGGTGTCAAACCAGTCCGGCAATATTACTTCACAGCTGCTGACCTGCGCTAGACATGGCGTCACTTTGTTGAGCCGAGCTCAACTTCTTTGGATCATCATCTCTGCAAGCCGAACAAGAGTCCGGCATCGCGAAGGATAAATCCTCACCAACATCGCCGCCCCACGGATTACACGGAGCGAGCATACCGGCATCGCCGCACGGTAGCTTCATCAAGCCGGCATCGACCACGTCACGACCTGCATCGACAGGGCCGCACTATTGCTTCTTCAAACTGGTGTCCATCATGCCGTCCTACTTTGACTCATCGGCTGACATCGAGGCTTCGACATCTCGGCTGGACCGGGGGCTTCGCCATCTCTTCATCAACCTACTCCGGACACTTCGATGTTACTAGCCGACCAGCTCCGTCACGTTAGCTGGGCCGACGGCTTTGCCTCGGCGAGCCAACCTTTACCAGCACTGCCATGTCGTCGTTTTATCGCCCATCAGGCAATGGGTGTGCGGAGCAAGTCCCAGTTTTGGGAATCACCTTCCTTCGGATTGCTACAACAAATAAACCAGGTGCTATTAATCCCAGTATTTTTTGCTTGTTTGGGTTCATCTTTCCCAAGGAATTATTACTCTGGTTCGTCCATCATATGTACACAGGTCTATCAAATAGTGGCCGCATTAACGATGGTCGCATGGTGGTTCGGTCAGTCTCCGTACATAGTCCGGCGAATGCCGCATCCGGAGCTCGGGCCGACCTACGAATTCAGGCTTTGCCACGCCTTTATCGCATCACGCCGACGCCCTGCATCGGCATTGACTTCGGCGCCAGGCCATATTTCTTTTATTACTCACTTTGCATAATTTATTTATTATGCAACGATTTTTTTTAATTATCATTATTACTATTATCTCCGGTTGCACTATTTTTTGTGCACAGGAAAATGATCTGGGGACTTCAGCGTCCCTCTGCCGGTCTGCATTGACCGTGCTATGTCACCACTTCGGCATATCGAGCTCTCCGCTCCGCCACCTTGGGACCAGCTTGGGGGATTGAACCTTGCCCCGCATCAAGCTCGGACCGCGTCATCAATACCGAACACATTAACCAGCTAAGTCGCTTTCATGCTCAAAGCTTTAATTTCTAACTTGTGTTCGGTTCGACCAAGTGTTATACTTTTTTGGAAAAAAGTTGCTCATAAAAAATTTCCTTGTCCAAACTTTGTTTGTCACGCATAAATTCAAATACCCAATTCATTTGGGGGCTTCCTTCATGAAGCTTTTCCTGTTGCATATGATTACACTTGTACGGCTTTGTTCCTTGTTCGTGTATTACGCCACAATATGCACCATATTGACTTAAGCGATTTGCAAACTGGGTTGCCTCGCTCGTGTGTTTACCCCTACGTTCCCGATTGTTCGGCTAGGGAGTAAAGGGAGCACCTCTGCGATTGTCACAATCGGGTCACCCGAGCCGGGACTTAGACTGGGTGAAGCCGAAAGCTAGCGCTCTTATAGTTTTCAATGATGGTCGGCACACAACGGAACTCATGAGTACAAAAAATCTATTGCACAAGTCTCATAATAACAATGAGCACCGAAGAAAGGTATCGGTGGGGGTACTATTTTCTTCGAAGATGCTTCTTACACTTCGCCGTAATATAGCATAAGTTCCCTGAGCACGCTTTGTCTATTACAGCCTTATGGCCTGATTGCCTGGTTACTGGAAACACCGTCGATATTCTCGACCGATGGATTACATAACACTTTTCGGTCCTTGACCGAAGAGGGAGAAGCCGACGGTCGGTTAAGATGCGTTTAAAGTTCGGTTGAACATAGGTATGATATAAGTACTTCGGTACATGTAATCATTCTTCTACCCAAGTCACTTGGGCGCTCTTAAGTTTATTTGAGCCGTTTTATAATAAGTGTTCTTCTTCTTAGTCATTGCATAGTTTTATTATTATTATTATTATTATTATTATTATTATTATTATTATTATTATTATTTATCGCTCCTTTTTTCGATGCGGGTGTGCGGTCACTAGCCGGGGAGCCTAATTTCTCTCTCCAAGCCGCTAGAGTTTAGTTTGCTAATCTGGCCTAATGAGAAGTACTCTGCCCTCGGGATAGGAGGTTGAAGCCATAGGCTGACCCGCTCGAAGTCCTGAGATAGGATGTATCACGTTAAAGCACGACAGAAGCACTTCTTTTTTCTAAGACCAATTTTCGGATTGGCACCGAACACTTGATCTTGTTCGGACGTCATGTTTTTACTGACGTTTCTTGGTTTTCCAATCTTTTTGGCACTTTTAAACTATTTGTGCTTTTCCAGCATTAGTCTCGCAGTGCAACACTGGACACCTTTAGGGATTCGGCAAAAACGTTCTTAAATATTGCTATATATATGCATCAGTTTCGAATTGTGTCTTCGGTCAATAGTTGGGTTGCCCAGCTCCTGCACTTGCTTCCTACGTTCCTTTTGTTCGGCTAGGCGTGCAAAGGGAGAACCACTGCGATTGTGCTTCCAGCTCACATGGTTAAGCACCTCAGTGGAGAAAGCCGAAAACTGACTGTCACAATAAGTGTAAACTGATCAGCGATCCGATGACTGTGCTAAATGACGGGCCATTCATAACAATGGCCGAAGTGTTTACGGCTTGACCTCGACTGTCGCTAAACACTACCGGGGGCTATTAACTAGCGTCCCAAATTAAATCCTCGATATTTTGCTCTTACATTGGAGCTGAGGTTTCAAGATCATGCTTAGCATGACAACCCAAAGAAAGGAACTGATAGCGTGACTATTTTCTTTGGAAGACATTTCATCTGTTAAATAGTAATATAACATATCTCTCTGCGTACCTTTGTTTATAAAACCGTATGGCTAGATTGCCTTGTTTGTTGTAAATCTTTGCCCTCATAAAGGCTTTATAAAGTAGGACAAACACTCCTCGGCTACTGGCCGAGGAGGTGGAAGCCGATGGTCGGTCAACAAAGTTTTGGGCAATGCGGATCCGAGCATTAATGACGTAAAGTACTTGGATACATAGAGTCATTACACATAATTTTTGATTTTACTATGGATATTGATCCTTAATTCGGCCACCCGTGCCCGCATTAAGGCTCGGGGGCTACTGGGCTTCGGGCTTATTATTTACAAATATTAAAGGGGCACATTGATCCCCTGATCTGGTTTTGCGACCCGACCAGTGTCTCGGGGGCTACTGCATTGCTTGTCCAATGCAGAAAATTTTATGTGCAATATAGTTTCCGAGGAGATTTTGATCCTCAGATTGGTCGGCCGCACCCAACCTGAGTCTCGAGAACTGAGCACGCCGCTTTTAGTGTCCCGAAGTATTCTGATGAGCTTGGACTCGATCCTCAGGCCGATTTTACAAATCAACCTGAGTCTCAGCGACCACTGGGATCAGCGGTCTTACGTCATCCTTCATGTGCATCTCGGGTTTTAGACCGATACACACCTTGAGGGCTACTAGCTATATATCTCGGCAGAGAATAAATTCCACCAATAAAAAATATTCACAAAAATTGGCCCGCATTCGGGGTGGTGCACCACCTCGGAAGCAGCCTGGCATAAAGCTCGGGCGCTAGTGGCTGGCTCCATAGAGGGCATTTCCGGCATTAAGCTCGGCTAAACTCCTTCAAACTTCTTTGAACCAAGGTGATTTACCACACCTCGGATATAGTCCGGCGTTGGAGCTCTGATACAGTCCGACGTTGGGGCTCAGATACATATTCCGGCGTTGGAGCTCGGGTATACATTCCGGCGTTGGGGCTCGGATACATATTCCGGCGTTGGAGCTCGTATACAGTCCGGCGTTGGAGCTCGGATACATAGTCCGGCGTTGGAGCTCGGATACATTCCACCGTTAGAGCTGGGAAGCGGTCCGGTGTTGGTGCTCGGCTGCAAAAGATACCTCGAATGCAGTCCGGCATTGGAGCATGGACGCAAGAGGACGCTGCCGCCTGGGAACAACTTCAAACCCGAGGTGTGGCATAAAAATAACATGGCACTTATAAAGGCCGTAAACTTAAAGGGGCTCCTCGGATACCCGACGTGTAAACTCGTCGAATGCATTTCGGCGATCCTCAAGATCGAAGATAAAGAAGATTTGTTGAACCAGTTTTCAAGACCGACGACCGAAGATGAAGAACAGTTCGGAAGAATCGAGGAGCATCCCTAACTTGAAGACCGGTTCAGGGGGCTACTGACGGTGTCCTGGACTAGGGGGTACTCAACACGTCATCCCCCGATCTGATAGATTGGGCCGAGGACCCCCATGGCCGTATACTCATGGGCCAGTTCGGACAGCTGCCGCATACAAGGAAGATTCCACAAGAGTTGGTGATCAAGACAAGGACTTCTCCCCACCGGCGTATTCGGCTAGGACTCTTGTTAACCTAGGCCTCTGGGGCATTATATAAACCAGGGCCAGTCTAGTCGATAGATCACATATATAACAACAATCATACCATAGGCTAGCTTCTAGGGTTTAGCCTCTCTGATCTCGTGGTAGATCTACTCTTGTACTACCCATATCATCAATATAAATCAAGCAGGACGTAGGGTTTTACCTCCATCAAGAGGGCCCGAACCTGGGTAAAACTTCGTGTCCCTTGCCTCCTGTTACCATCCGGCCTAGACGCACAGTTCGTGACCCCCTACCCGAGATCCGCCGGTTTTGACACCAACAGTTGGGTTTCCGGACGCAGGCGGTTACAAATGCCAGGAGAGGAGGAAAAAAGTGCAGCAGACACAAATGCAGGCGCTGCAAGCAAGGGTATAAGCGATAGAGGAACGAGAAGCAAATCGCAGCAAACGAACTGCCGAAGCTTCCCCCGAAGCTACCCCGCCATCTCAGCGGAGAAGCAACGTGGCTTCCACCAAGCTGATTCAGCCGGAGCATGTCTTGACGGCTCCTGCCAGCTATCCCGTGGATGCTATCACGGAGTCTCAAAATTGCCACCTTATGACGCAATGGATGAATTTGAAGGTCAAGGCGGCTGTTGGCTCTGTTTATCCTACTGAAGCCGGCGCAACTTTTCACTGCCGGCCGATTCCAGAAGGATATGCTAGGGTGATGGTGGATGAAATAACGGAGGGATTTGAGGACCTCCAGCTTGACCACCCTACCGGTGAAGGGGAGACTAGGCTGGGTTCTGCTCTGAAGACTCCATGCCTATGGCGGAAGGAGCTCATCATCCTTCTGAACTGGACGCCTCCGCCTCCTCCTCCTCCTCCGGCGAGTCAGGGCACTCCGCCTCCTCCACCGCCTCCTCCTCCGGCGAGTCGGGGCACTCCGCCTCCTCCACCGCCTTCTCCTCCGGCGAGTGACGATCAGGGCACTCGGCCGGCTCCTTCTCCGGCGCGTGGCGGCACTCTGCCTCCTTCTCTGCCTGCACCGGCGCGCCCAAGCAGCCAACCTCCTCCTTCTCCGCCTCGTCAGCAAGGGCGGAAGAGACCTGTCGCCGCTCCGGCAGCTCCGGCGCGTCGTAGTCCTTCTCCTCCGCCTCGTAAGCAAGTAAAGAAGACAACCGCTCCGTCTGCTCTGCCGGCGTCTAGCAGTACAGCCAGAGGCGGGAGGACATACAGATTCGGTCCTTCTCTGAAGACTCCAGAGAAGTTACCATACGAGAGCACCCCGGAGGAGAATGCCGAGATCGCGCGAGAAGAAGTGAGGAACTTCTTTGAAGGGGTGAAACCAAAGAAACATCCACCTCCGGAGGAGAAGGTAGATCCGGTGAAAGCAAAGCGCACTCTGGCTGCCCTGAGAAAACCACCCAAGTCTCCACCGAAAGGAAACTATGACCGCATTATTGGAAAGGAATTTGCCGAAGAGGTGCGGTCGGGAAGTACTGTCAGTGATCAAAGGCTGAAAGAACGACGAACTGGGAAAAAAATTGAACAGCTCGGCGAACAAGTGAAGCAATTGTGCCCCCCGCTCAAGGTGCCTAGCGACATCGTCGCTAATGATCCGAGGATGGTGCCCGGTTATAGCAGTCTTGGAGATTACCTGCCCGAAGATGTACATTATGATTTCATGAAGGTGCAGATACAAAGATACGAGTACGGGAAGCCTCTCGTCAAAGATGAAAGATCTCTATCAACGATGATGCGAAGATTGCATGATTGGTACTTGAAAATCTGCAGAGAGTCTGGGGGAGGAGTACTTTGTATGTGAAAGTTAAAAAGGAGCATGACCTCGTTGGAATTGATCTGTTGCCTGTTCCATTTGATGAGTTCTTTCAGTTTTTCAATCAATTGGCCCTCGATAAAGCAACGGTCACCTGCTACTGTCTGTAAGTAGTACTACTTCTCTCATTAAGTCTCTCTATATAGCTTAGCTCTTTCATTGCATGTATTTATAATTATCCTCACTATATTATGCAGATTGAAGATCGCCGAATTGAAGAAAAGACAAGTCGGTGATATTGGGTTCATTAACACATATCTCATAGATGCAACTGAGGTTAAATTTCATGTCGCAGATACCGAGGCCAACTTGCTACAATCGTTGGTAATAAATGAAAACAAAGATATAATACTCTTTCCTTACAACTTCAAGTGAGTGTTACTGTCTTGTGCGTATTCGGTTTCCCTTATATATTAGTCAAGGTTATAGTAATGTAATTGATGAGTTATGCATGCGTGTGCAGTTTCCACTATATTCTCCTAGAGATTAAGCTTGAGCAGGGACTAGTAACTGTCTTAGACTCAAGACGAAAAGATCCCCAGGACTATGCGGACATGACTCAAATGCTCGAGAAGTAAGTTAAATCGATCATTATCCACCATATCAGCAACTTTGTTCATTTCCTGATATATCAAGTAATTGTTTTCTTTGTCTAGCAGGGTTTTGAAAAAATTCACCAAAAAAGCTCCGGGACTCCCGAAGAAGCTGCAATTTAGACACCCGAAAGTAAGTACTATAGTAGCATGTTTCGCGCATCTCCTATTGATTCAAGCGCTAGTTTCATCAATACCATTTGGCATTCTTGCTTATTAGTTTGATTGACCTCTATTTCTTGTAAAGTGGTTGTGGCAGGAAAAAGGGAATGATTTCTGTGGATACTACGTTTGCGAGTCCATCCGCCACACGACCTGTGAGCGGGGCTACTCTGACGAACAATATGAAGTGCGTAAATAACAACATTCGCAATTTTATTTTATTACCATCATTTGTGTTGAGTTTCATTCATTCATATATATATATATATATATATATATATATATATATATATATATATATATATATATATGAATTGACCCCCTTCTTCAAATTAGATGTTTTGGAAGCGGGATGAACTCGTAGCACCAGCTCGCATGCGAGCAATTCAAGAGGAATTGGCGGCATTATTTCTTGACCACGTGATCGCTGAAGACGGAGAATACTATGTGGACCATGAGTCCGTATGTTAGGAGATTATATTTGTAAGAGATAATTATTGTATATATGTAGCCGGTAGTGTCGGATAGATATACGAGAACTTGTCGTTCGACCAATCTCTCGGAGAAGGAGAGGTGGTCGATATCACTTCTCTCTGTATGCATATATGTTCATGACGATCTTCTGTTTTCTTTGTTTGCTTACTAGCTAGCTAGCGTGTCTAGTCCTCTCTATACGTATGTATAGTACGTAGCGTCGACCAAGCACGGACATAAGAGCGGACACTTCTCTTTATTAATTATAGCTAGCTAACACAATATATGAAACACCTAAATTAACCCCCAAAACCCCCAACCCCCCCCCCCTCCTTTCAAAAAAAACAAAAACCCCAGCCACAGAAATGCTGACGCGTGGATGCCTATTGGTCCCGGTTGGTGCCACCAACCGGGACCAAAGGCCCTCCTGCCTAGGCTCCGCGCACAGGCCACGTGGAGGCCCATCTGTCCCGGTTCTGGATTGAGCCAGGACTAAAGGGACAGGGCATTAGTACCGACCCTTTAGTCCCGGTTCAGGAACCGGGACAACAGGCCCTTACGAACCGGGACAACAGGCCCTTTTTCTACTAGTGAGTAAGGCTACTCATAGTGGGGAGTATCATATACTAATAAAAGGCGTACGATACTAGTGTATGATACTACCTCCATAGTGAATACTATCGTAGAGTAGTATCATAGATGATCATATTTATTCCCATGCATGACACAAAGTAAGATAGCATTTAACATGATACAGTGTCTATCTATATTACTTAAACCCTCTCTCTCTTCTTTAATTGTCTGCCACATAAGTATGTTTGCTAGTCTCAAGTGCATGATACCAGTTATGTTACACTACTAGGAAAAGGCCTGCTAGTGGCGCACCAGTTTTGCCTACTAATGGCGCACTACTGGTGCGCCACTAGCACCACGCCATTAGAATTTATTACTGGTGCGCCATTAGTATCTGGTATACTAATGGCGCACCACGCAGTGCACCATTAGTATAGCCCACCGTGCGCCATGAGTATGCCTCCCAGGGGGCCATATGTACCCATGTGCTTTGGCATACTAATGACACACTAGTGGATGATGCGCCATTAGTGTGCTCTAGCTTACTAATGGCGCACTATGTGGTGGTGCGCCACTAGTATGAATATTAGGGATTTTTTTTCTTTTCTGATATTTTCATAGGTTACAAAATATATTATTGGACGGCATTTAGACAATACCACACAGCAACATTAGATTCATCGAATACAATAGAAGATTAGTCTTCAAATACAATTCATCATATTAGTCTCCAAATTCAAAAGACCGAACAAAGATAGAACATTACAAGTCTCGAGACCGCGAGTAGCGAGTTTGTCTTCACATTACAAGTTGATATCGATCATCTAAACTATCATCAAATAGAAGAGAGCTACGGTCATCACGATGAGCATCATCGCGATGAAACTGGTCTTCATCCGGGTCCTCCAACGATGAGCTTTTATCATTTAGGGTTTGTCGACGCCGAGGCACCCTAAAAGCCTAAGCTTTCATCATTTAGGTTTTTATCGACAACGAGGCACCCTAAAAGCCAAGGTTTTATAATTTAGGGTTTGTCGACGCTGAGGCCCATGCATAACACAAGAGGCAGTTGATCCTACTCAATTAAGTACTAAGATACCCCGGCCCATAACACAATAGGACATATGGAGTACCCGAATTTGCCGGAACGGAAGTTAATCGACATTCCGGCAAACTCAAGGGCCTCTCGGGGTACCTGCAAAATCATCACGACACGATGGTCGGAGACAAAACCCAGCAAACTAGCACCACAATGTGCCTCTACTTTCATATGGATAAAAAGGCCACAGACCATATGGTCCTCTGCTTTCATATGGACAAAAATCAGCTCAACTTATGTGAGCTTCCATTCCAGATCTAATAGGTCACCCAACAAAAAATCATCAATAGTTTTAGCTGAAAAAAACCATTGATTGTTGTTAACTGAAAATTAGTGAAAGAAACTGTTGTTGATCATGGATTGCTGTTAATTACATCGTGCAATGGTTCAGACCTCACTACTCTAGAACAAAACCGGTCGGTCGCGGCCGGTCGGTCGGCAATGGTTCAGAACCAACACAACACTGGCAGCTCTGATGTAAAACAGATTAAATTTGAAATTAACCACGATAAACTCGTGAAAAAACTACAAGATCATCTGGCTAATAGAAGGTATTATAAATTTTTTCTTCGCTTCTTTGCCAATTGGTTGTTGTTTTGTGACAAGTAAACTAACTATTCCATTCAGATTAAAATTTTAATTATCCACGTCACAATAGTCTGACCCATCAATAATTGTTGTGATATGTTTATTCAGTTCATTTCATCAATTTCCATAGTGGAAATAGCTCTAAGTTCGAAACCTAACTAGTGCTTCGTAAGATATTTGTGATCCTAGGCTGTCAAGCATTAAGTTAACGCTAGAACTAAAAGGCGCAGGTAAATAAGATGATGCCAGACAATGAAGTTTGTCGTTAATCAAACTCTAAAAGGCGCAGTTGGCACATTTGCTAACGTACTCTTCCTGTTGAGACAATGTCCAACATTTCAGTTGAAAAGATTGGGCGACATGGATAACGACCATTACGCAAATTGATCCACCCACACATTTGTAAGAGAAAGAGCATAAAGCTTGGGAACAAAGCCAAGGAGGAAGGAGGAGAGGTACCTGGGCGGGCGCGGCCGGTCGCTGGAGGGGTCGGGGTCGGCGGCGGCGTCGAAGGGATGGCTCGAGGGCGTCCGAGCTCGTCCGGGTCCTCGTAGTCGAAGAGGAAGACGGCTGCGGTCCTCCTAGGCGCCTCGGTTGGTCGTGGGGAGGCCTGCGGCCACGTGCTTCGCGGGTCGGCGGCGGTTGTCATCCTGCACCCTGTGCGGTCGTCGGCGGTGCAGCGAATGCAGTGGTGGGGGCGTGGGGGCGCGGGGCCGGTGGCGCGGGGGAGCCGGAGCGGGTGTGGAGCGGGCGCGGGGTAAAGGGGATCTGGCGAGGGAGAGGGAAGGGGGGATCGAGCGAAGGGGTATCCAGCTAGAGGGGGGAATGTTAGTAATGGCGCACCATCTATGGGTGCACCATGAAAACACTCATAGCAATGGCGCACCATCCTATGGTGCGCCATTAGTAGCTTTTTTTTCTGACAGCAATGGCGCACCCTCCTCTGGTGCGCCATTAGTGACTTCTCTTTTTCATTATTTCTTGTTGCATCTAATAATTTGTTTTTTATCAAATTTGTTATTTTCATGAGGACTAGAACAGAAGATATCATCAAATTTGTTTTTTTGAAAATATCATGAAATTTGTTTTTTTATTTTTAATTGAAAATATCTTCAAATTTGTTATTTGAAAATATCATCAAATTTGTTATTTAAAAATATCATCAAAAAGTGGGGGAGGGTGCGGGGTGTCGGC